>NW_026858437.1:0-83726 GCF_026571515.1 Ruditapes philippinarum | reverse complement strand
GAAAAAAATTATTCAATTGTTTTTTTTCAATGCATAGAATTTACACAATACAAGTGGCGAAACTTGAATTTTTAAGAAGTTTTTTTCATATGGATAACAGAGGTCTTTAAAAAAAAGCTCCGAAAGAAACTGTTTGAGATGGCATCAAGGATAAAATATTTCGATTTGCTGTCAGGTTTTATAGCTCGGCTTTCTAACAGATGTCATATTTACATTGATTTATGGGACATCTTCTAATACACTGGTGATGCAGGGAATTTCTTTCCATTAGCCGCGGGAAATTGGCATACAACACAATAACAGTTAATATGAAGAATGGGGTTATATATATCACAAGGAGAAAAAGAGTTAAAACTGTTGTAAAAACAAGTGATTTCAGGGTTAAATCTTTCATCTGGGCATGTGGCGGGGTTTACACACGTTATTAAAATTTCGGCTACATAACATCATTTTGAAAAAGGTTAAGTAATCGTCAACATTTACCAAAAAATATCCACCAGTAAATGTTTTTTGTAAACGCTCCAACACCAAACATTTACACTTTTGTAAAAGAACAACTATTTGCCTTTGCGTCAATAATTTGGTTAAGAATTAACTAGACTCACAAATTTACTGGTTTGTGATTACTAAATTTGTATCACTTCTTTTCACATTACTATTTCTTAGCTCAGTTAACTCGTCATCACATGCCAGCAGTGCTTTCAATCACAACCAAATTGAATTTTTTCGGGTGTGTGCTTAACTTTTTTTTAGTTTTTTGTGTTAAAGTTAACAAATGCAATTCATTAATTATCATCTGTATCTCCTATAATTAGTTTTCTCCATAATATGAACTCAGCAGAAAAAAAAAACGATTCACTGTGCTGTAAAACTTGATTGACAGTGAACAAGATTGACAAAAAAACCCAAACAAACAAACAAACAAAACAAACAAACAAAAATTTACCATTATAGTTTCAAGTTACAATAAAAAAAGTGACAAAAAATGCCATATATAACATTTCGTCACATATACACGAAATCAAATTTAATTTCTCTAAGATTATATTACATTGTTTACACTCTTCTGTTGTTTTGTTTTAAGCTCAAATATTGATCTTATGTCAATAAAGATAATATATAGCACGTGTTTTATAAGTTATAATCAGACGGGTACCTTTTCATATAATATATTAAACAATACCTTTGAATTTTTAAATGAATAAACATTCTAGATAAGATTTTCAAAAAACATAACTTTTAAAAAAAAACATTTTTCTAACTATTTTATGAAATTAAAACACATCATCGTACTTTACTGTATTTACTTGATTGGTCAATTTAGTCGTACTTCCCACAAGGATAATGTATATTATTGTTTAAAGAAGGTGAATGTCCTTTGAAATTACACTCTTCAATCATGCTATGTCTCTTTTCCCATAAAAAATAAGTTTCACTGACCAAAATTCTCTAAATAGCACCAGAGAGATTTGGCAAAAAGAGGAAAATGTCATTTCAACCTCTCTATTGTTTGTTACTGTTATATATCAAACTGCAGGACAAACCACTTATAATGATACATGGAGAAAATAGTTTAAGAAAAACACGAAAAGAATCATTAAGATGATCCGTCAATCTTCAATTTCTTTAGTTATTGAATTTAAACTGCAGACTCTACCATAAAAAATACGAAAAGGCAATGTATTTCGGTAAATTATTCCCCTTCAATTAGTTTATTTATATTTCTGTATAGCTGTATGACCTGATTTGACAGTGTTTATAAAAGTTTTGCGATAACAAGATCTGTTTTTTTTGTTTATCTTGTTTGTTAAACATCTTGTTTAATATAACAGGAATTTTCATATTATATATTTTTTAAAAAAATTGTTTCTTTAATACCGCCTCCTTTCGTAATCTACTGAGCTTGTATGTTTGATGAAATTATACAGTATTTTAGCCAAGATAAATAATATTGCAACGTTATTGTGACCATTTATTTGTTGTTATTTTTTATGCAGCACATTGCTATCATTATAACGCGTTTATACTGATGAATTTATTGATATGATAAAAAGTTTATATTTATTAAGTATTATTAATTTTATAAAAAAATGTTCTATATTTTGTTATGATTTTGGGATAATTATGAATTTTCCGTATAGTTGTCCATAACCTAATCTGTAAAAGATTATTTATTAATAAATGTTCTGTCATTTTTTCAGTAGGGGTGCTACTTTAAGTCAAATTAGCTTAAGATAGCTTTTTTTTAGTTATAGATTTATAGCAGGTTTTATGGCAGGTTTAAACATATGTTATTAAAATAAATATAACATTGAGCCATAAATGTACTGACACAACCATACAACCTATCAGTAATCTTTCATAACGAAATTATAATTCCGCAAAATTCCTTATTTTTAAAGAAATTTGAAAGTTTAAATTCATCATATTTCAATAACATTGTACATAGTTACTCCTTTGATCCGTTGGATTTCTTTCTCCTTATTCAATTTAAAAAAATATCTATTTTGACCCTCAGGCGAGCTCCTTTGGACCCTCAAGGCGAGATCCTTTAAACACAATTAAACCCATGCGAATATGTGTTCAACCTTTAGAAGTATTACACATTTGCCCATGCAAATTTTATTTTATTTTTTTTCGATTAAGTTGTAAAATTGTTTATATAGGATACAATATGTTCTAGTTAATAAAATATTGGGTTTACTTTTCAACTGTTTGGAAAATCATAACTATCTATCTCACTTGTTTTCAAGTATTATACATATATTCACACCATGCTAATACAATATACTGGCGAGTTTGCCAGAGTTTGAATAAGCATTTGCATTCTAATTAAAGGATTCGTTTCCAAGGCCAACAACCATTGTCAATTTTTCCCTTATATTTTCATTGATTCTAAGGTTGACCACATAAACGCGCAAGTTTCACTTGTTTTAGGATTTTCCACTGAGGTCTAAGAAAAGCCTATTCTATTAAATTTTAAATTATTGCATACTATTAAATCAAGCAATGTTCTTGAAATAGATAAATCGCAAAAGGAAGATAAAGATTAATTATTATACTCTCAAAAGTTGAATTGAAGTTTTGATATTTTTGCAATATTTTTTAGCCCGGTTTTGAAAGAAAGCATTGGAAAACTTACGAATTTTGAGGCTGCTTGTTCAAATTCCAGCTTCAACAAGATCCTTTTTCTGATATTTAAAGAACATAAAATTTTCGTACCAGTTATAAATGTTCATAAAAAAGCTTCTTTAATGACAAAATAATTTGACATAATTAATATGTTAGATCTTTTAAGGATAAAAAACAATCTTATTAGCATTGTAGCAAATTAACACATGAACTCAAAAATAAAATAATAAAATAGTAGAAATAAACTGTAATATTGTTTTGCCGAAAATAGTAGTTTATACAATAACATGGCTTATGCAATTAATTTCATCGTTACTGTTTCTTGATTGGATGATTGATTTAATCATTTACGAAAACTACCAAACCTGTGAAGACTTTAATAATTGAAATAATGTGCATCCTACAAAGTAAAACATTACAGTTTTTGACATACAAATTGCCAACCATATGACCATGTATTATGATATAACAATATTCAATCCTTTTGGTATTCAAATAAATAATAACAATGGCATTAAAGACGAATATATTGTTTCTTCAAACGAAAATTGATGACAGTCAAACGAATTTATGATATGTATTTGACAAAACAAATATAATGTATTGAAATGAGATTTAAAAGTATTTCTTTATATATTAACGCACATTATAAGAACACATGACACCTTTTAATTTTTTAATAGGAAAATCTTTAAGCGCAAATCCATACAACTTATGTGTAAAAGATGAATATTTCCGGGAAAAAGATTAAAATCAATTTCGATTTTTATTTTAATAAAATATGACTTTTATAGACTTATGGAGATTATATCTGAATAACACATTTTCGAAGAATGCACATTTACTAAATTAATACAATAAAATTAATGCTTTTTATATTATTTTGTGTCTTTGAAATATACGACAAGCGATGGTCTAGATTGGAGACAAACACTGTACGGATACTTGACCGATTTTTGCCATACATAAGCCATTAATCTTCAATGATGTTAAGGAGAGAAATTTTGAATTGGCAAAGGGATATTTCGATTTGCTGTCAGATTTTATATCTAGACTTTCTAACAGTTGTCATATTTCATGATTTATTGGATGTCTTCTAATACACCGGCGACTTTGGTGAAGTCAGCTAATTATACAACAGACGAGTGTATAACACAATAATGGTCAGTATTTAGAATGATATTATATATACATGTATTACCTGATTATTCTCTGTATTTTATCATTTGAATGCAGTAACGTCGAAACTAAATTTACACGTTTTATTTTAAAAAGACATTGTTGTAGTGGTATATTAAATACATATATGTATTATACACACTTAAATGCTCATCTTTTGTTATATATCTAATAAAAAAAGACAAGATTTTATGTATATTGCATATTGAAATGTAATTCGGAAGACTATAAACAGCTATATATTCCTACCTGTTTCGATAAAATCAATGAAAAATTGCTTTGAATCCCAATATTTTTCCTAGAAAAAATATCTAAAATTAAAAAGATTATTTTAAATTTAAAGGTTTTTTATATTTAAACCCAAAGATCTTTACGAGTTTTTTCCATTTTTAAAACAGCACTATAGTTATTTTACCCATTGTTACATTACATTAGATTTTATTTAGTCAGATTAACTGGTCAAACATTTGTTCAGTAATATATAATTGTTTATTATTCTTGGACAATTTTCCTGTTTAACATTACAGTACTGTAAAATGGTTGTTCTGTGTGAATGTAAACATTGTCTGTACTATTTACTTCACATTTGTCTATATTAGAGTGTTTATATTTGTATACTTACTCCCCTTCAACAACCCACTATTACTTTAAGGTATTTTTTTTTTTTTTTTTTTTTTTTTTTTTTTTTTTTTTTTTTTGAAAAAATAATTTCTACCTGTTTTCTATCTTCGTTTATCAAAGAAAAACCAATGAGGATTTAAAAAAGATATCAGTTTTTAAAATTACCGGGTTCAGGACAATGGTATAAAAAAAAGTAGGACAAAAATAAAATAAGGTTTCGATTTGTTGTCACATTTGCCACGAATGATGGACTTTGGTGGAAATTGGTCCTTTCTTGTTTGATTCAAAGAGTTATTTTCAATCGGCAATTAATTAAAATCTAAGCAGACATAAGGTACCTATTTAGAATAGAAAATGTCTAACACGAAGATTGACTTTTGTAATAGAACAAAAAGTAATACGATTTATTTATAACAGCCTCCGGAATAAGTTTGCAAATCCGGAATTTTCGCAACTCAACTAACCCTTTTTAACATAGTTTCAATACAAAAAGTTAAATCAAACAGTAATTTGGATTAAAAATAGAAGATTATTTGACCGATTACACAAATGATAGCCGCAATAATTAAACGCTGTGTGAGCGTTCAAATCAAAGTTGTGACCTCCCATGGGGTTTTTCAATTCTCCCAAAACGGGTTTTTACGTCGTATCCCACTGCGGACTTGTGGGGTTGGAAAACCCCATTTCTTAAAGTGGGAGAATAAAACCGTGGGGAGGAAAATATTTTTTTTTTTCTAAATATTTTTTACATATGTTGAATATATAAATACTTATAATAATCTTATAAGTATTCGAGGAATATATTTAAAGAATTTTATTCAATTCTCCCATTGGCTGAACTAACCCATTTAGTAAATGGGAAAATCTCCCAAAACTTAAAATGGTGCGGAAACCTCCCAAAATTTAAAATGGGAGAAATTCTCCCATGATGGCTAACTTGGAGAAATACTCCCATTTGAGCGTGAAAAATGGGAGGAATTAACATTATGGGAGAATTCATCTATATCTTTTTTTTTTTTACTTATTGGATCGAAAAGTTTTAACAGTAAAAGTGTTTATATAAACATGTTAATACTCGGTTCCAACCTTTTTTAAAATGAAATAGGTTCGGTCCAATTTTAGTTATTTATTTACTCAATTAATTAATTATTTATTTATTATATTAGTTTAATTAATTAATTCTAAATAAATAAATCATTCATTCATTCATTCATTCATTCAATTAATTATAAATATATAAATAAATTAGAAAAATAAATGATTAAGTTAACATATTGATAAATCAATATATTCATAAACTAATAAATTAATACACTTATTTATTAATTATATAAAGAAATCAATAAATAAATTAATTAATAAATTAAGAGATTGATAAATTGATGAATTTAATAAATAAATAAATATTTTTTTTAGATTTAGATAAATTAATTAATTGGTTTATGAATTAATGTTACAAAATGTCCAATTAGTCTAATAATGAATTAAAATATATCTGAAATATTATGATTTCGCTTGGATTATTGCCTTAAGTTTGCATAAACATTAATAGCGACTGTTTTTTTTTATCATATAAATATATAAATGTATATTTACTTTCCATTTAATTTATAGTATTTGTTCTGTGTAGTTAGTTATTTATTTATAGTAGGATATAATTTTATGATAGTTTCGTGTTATTATAAATGTTTTAACTAGTCTTTTATAATTCAATGATTGAATGGTCATGGTACTTTTCTGTGTTTTATGTTTGCTTATGAATTTTTATTTGTGTGTGTGCATGAATGAGACTTAGATAAATTAGTATTATTATACATTTGTAGAAATATTTAAAAAAAAACTGTTTAAAAACAGTATGACAGTCAATTTAATTAATTAATTCTAAATAAATAAATTCATTTCATTCATTCAATTAATTACAAATATATAAATATATAGATAAATAATTAAAATAAAGAAATCAATAAATAAATTAATAGATGGATAAATTGCTGAATTAATAAATAAAAATATTTTTTTTTTTAATTTAAATTGATTAAATAAATTAATTGTATGACAGTCACTGCACATTAAATTCGGGCGGTGTGTGGTCAGTGCAGTTCTAATTATCAATGAGATCAATTATCTTTTTGTTACCCTTCATGATGGGGCTTTTTCTTAACAGGCATAATTAAAAGACACACACACACTCACACACAAAAGAAAAAAAGGAAAAAACACAGTTTAAAAGAATAATTAAAAAAATTTAAAAAAAGAAGAAAAATGGATGTTAATCATTTGAAAATGAATAGGTTCATATATAATAATGCTAAGTTAACAAACTATATATACATGTACGCCGTAAATTGCATAGTTTGCTAAACAGAAATTATAGCGTTTAGGATGTTTTTTTCGTCTGCTTCATTGATCTCTTTCTTTCTTTGTTTACAATCCAGTTGAATAAATGAATGGCTATTTGTGCTAAAAACGACGTATTGGAAAATCGTGTAGGCACGTTCATTTTAGAGCACTTAAATAACGAAAACATTTTTGTTTTAATTACATAAATATAAACTTGTACAACACGCCAAATGAAACAAAACAGCATATATTTTGATGTATTAGCGAGAAAAGAAATACACATAAGTATAAATGACATGAAGGTTAACAAAGTAATATCCCACGTCATCAAATGTAATGGCAAAAAAAATACCGATTATTTATTTATTTATTTATTTATTTATTTATTTATTTATTTATCAATTTAGTTTTTTTATTATTTATCAGTTAGTTTATTTTATTATTAATTCTAATAAATAAATAAATAAATAAATAAATAAATAAATAAAATTTCATTCATTCATTCATTCATTCATTCATTCATTCATTTCATTTCCATTCATTCATTCATTCATTCATTCATTCATTCATTCATTCAGTCATTCATTTATTCAATTAATTATAAATATATAAATAGATAGAAAATAAAAAAATTGAATAAATATATTGATAAATCAATAAATTGATAATCTAATAAATTAATTAACTTATAAATTAATTAAATAAATAAATTTATAAATCAATTAATAAATAAATAAACCAATAAGTTAATAAATTGATTAAATAGATAAAGTTATTTAATTAATTAATAAATTAATAATTTAATTCATTCATTAAAAGTAACCAATGTCCAATTAGTCTGATATTGATTTAGAATAGATCTGAAATATTATGATTTCGATTGGATGATTACCGTAAGTTTCATAAACAGTATGACAGTCACCTGTACATTAAATTTGGGCGGGGTGTGGTCATTGCAGTTCTAATTACCAATGAAAAACAAAGGAATTATGCTTTCGGATAATTACTTGATTGGATAGGCAACATAAATGACTGTCAGGTCTGATTGCCCCCCTAAACGAAATGTTGACACCACTTGAACGTGTGAAAAACATAACCATCCGAAGGTCATAAATAACGTATCATATTACACATCCTTTGATTCCAGAGATGCAATTAAGTTTTATTACCCTTCATGATGGGGCTTTTTCATAATAACATAGACACACACACAAAACACACAGAAAAAACACGGTTTAAAAGAATGATAAAAAATAAAGAAAGAAAAAAATGAGGATGTGATCATTTGAAAATGAATAGTTCATATATAATAATGTAAATTTACAAATTATAATATGTACGCCCGTAAATTGCATAGTTTGTAACAGAAATTAGAGCGTTTAGGATATTTTTTGTCCGCTTGCATTGATCTCTTTCTTTCTTTGTTTACAATCCAGTTGAAATAATTGAATGGCTATTTGTGTTAAAAACGGCGTATCTGAAAAATCGTGTAGGCCCACGTTCATTTAGAGCATTAAAATATCAAAAGCATTTTTGTTTGGATATGTATAACTTTGTACAACACGCCAAATGAAACAAAACAGCATATATTTTGATGTATTTAGCGAGGAAAAGAAATACAGATAAGTATAACTGACATGAAGGTTTACAAAATTGAGTAGTGATTTTCCTACGTCATCAATTAAAAATGGCGAGCAGATATTTGCCGATTATTTATTTATTTATTATTTCTATTTATTTATTTATTTATTTATTTATTTTATTTATTTATTTATTTATTTATTTTATCAATTAGTTTTATTTATTTAATTTATTTATTTTATTTTATTTATTTATTTATTTATTTATTTATTTATTTATTATCAATAAGTTGATTAATTAATTCTATATGAATGAATGAATGAATGAAATGAATGAATGAATGAATGAAATGAATGAATGAATGAATGAATGAGATTAATATATAAAAAAATAAATAATAAATAAATAAGTAATCGGAAAGTTTCTGCCGCCATATTAATTGATGACATAGGAAAATCACTACCTTATTTTGTTTAACCTTCATGTCAGTTTTATACTTATTTGTATTTCTTTTTCCTCGCTAATACATTAAAATAAATGCTGTTTTGTTTCTTTTGGGCGTGTTGTACAAGTTAAATTTATGTAAAAAAATGGATTTGTTATTTAAGTGCTCTAAATGAACGTGCCTACACGATTTTCAAAATACGCCGCTTTTTACACAAAAAATAGCCATTCAATTATTACAAAGAAAGAAAGAGATCAATGAAAAAGACGAGAAAACATCCCTAAGCGCTCTAATTTTCTGTTACAAATACGGGCGTACATGTATAAATTATTATAACTTACATTATTATATATTATGAACTATTTATTTTATTTTTTTTCTGTGTGTGTTGTCTTTTATATAATTTAATGCTGTTATGAAAAAAGCCCCATCATTTAGGGGAAATAAAACTTAATTGATCTCTGTGAAAAAAAAGGGGATGTAATACGTAATTTATGACCTTCGATGGTTAATGTTTTTCACACGTTTTCAAGTGGTTGTCAACATTCTTTTAGGGGGCAAATCAGACCTGCCAGTCATTTAATGTTGATATCCAATCAAGTTATTATCCGAAGATAATTCCTTTGTTTTCATTGGTAATTAGAACTGCACTGACCACGCCCGCCCAAATTTAATGTACAGGTTGACTGTTATACTGGTATTGAAAACTTAATGTAATCGACCAATCGAAATCATAATATTTCAGATCCATTCTAATTCAATATCAGACTAATTGGACATTTGTTTACATTAACGAATGAATTAATTTTACGAATTTATAAATTTATTAATTAATTTATTTATTTATCTAATCAATTTATTAATTTATTAGTTTATTAGTTTATCAATTGACTAAATTTTTAATTTATTTATTCATTTAATTAGATTATAAGTTTAATTATCTATTAGTTTATTGAGTTATGATTTATTCATTTAATTATTTATTATCTGTCTGTTTATATATTTTATAATTAAATGAATGATTTTTTTGATTTTTTTTTTTTTTTACATATTCGTTCGTTCGTCCGTTTGTTCTTCATTCATTCATTCATTCATTCATTCATTCCATTCATTCCATTCATTCATTCATTCATTCATTCATTCATTCATTCATTTCATTCATTCAATCAATATAAATAGGTTGATAGATAGATAAAATGAATAAATTAATTGATTAATCAATTAATTAATTAATTATTACTGTTACCAATGTCCAATTAGTCTGATATAACTTAAATATTATGATTTCGAATTTTCGATTGAATGATTACCTTCATGACAGTCACCTGTACATTAAATTTTGGCGGGGTGTGGTCAGTGCAGTTCTAATCACCAATGTAAACAAAGGAATTATCTTTTGGATAAATAAATGATTGGATTTGCAACATAAATGACTGGCAGGTCAAAATGTTTAACGAGGCATTTATACAAATTTAGATCAGACTACAATTACAGCTTTTTGAAACTTAATTTCAAAAAAAAAGAAGAAAAAATTCCGTCTCGCCTTATGTAAACATACCGTTTAACAACGTTTACAATTAAAAATTACTCAAGCGAAAGATTCCGATTTCCACGCTACTTAAATATAGATCATTTTAAGCCGTGTCGCGACGGGGCCAACGTGGTGGGTTTGCGGCCGGCATGGATCCGGACCGGCCTGCGCTTACAAACCCTATTATAAGTACAGAAACTGTTAGCGAGCAGCGTGGATCCTGATCGGGACTGCGCGGGTGCGCTGGCTGGTCTGGATCCATGCTGGGTCGCGGGCCCTTTGTGTTGGTTTTGTCGTGACGCGGCTCATTTGTGTTCAGACTGGGTATGTCACGCGGATATAGATCACAGACTACACGCGCATTAGTCTGTAAATATAAAAATAGGAGCGTTGCCTTACGTAACAAAAACCTAATCGACATATCAAGACAAAATTGAGATAATAATAGAAATCGTTTGGTGTACATTAACTTCGTTTAAATCAACTTTTCTCCGCCTATAAGTTTTTTATTTTATTCATTTTTGAATCTATTTGTCATATTTTGAATATAATGATTTTCTCACACTTTCTCGTATAGCCTGAAGTTATAGCGACAAAAGAAGAAACTTTAAATCAACTTCTCCTTTTCTTTATGAAAGGATCCTCACTTTTTTAAAATGCGATCTTTGCTAGCCTACTTTGTCCTATTTTTTACCCGAATTTAATTGTTTCATAATTTTTGGAATGTATCATGTTGTCACTTTTTGTGAACTGATGAAAAATAAAAGATATTTTTGACTTTGACTAAACAATATCAACATATTATCTATTATATATATTATTTAATTATATGCATATTTTTGCCTTAGAAACATTTTTTTTTTAATTCTTAAGAAAGTGCAATCTTGAATTTTAACAACATTTTAAATATTGCTTTGAACAGAATGTAAGATATTTATTACTATGAGAAAGTAGCTATAAATGTGATCTAATTTGTCATAAAAGTTGTAAAATAAATAAAAGTAGGTATTTTAACCTCCATACAAAGTACTAATTTACTATACATGATGGGGGCTTTTTCATAATAACAGCAAATTTATAGATGCTATATAAGAGACACACACAAACACACACAAAAAATAAAAGAAAAAGAAAAAAATCACTGTTAGAATGATAAAAAATAAGAAAGAAGAAACTGAGGATGTTGGTCATTTGACAATGAATAGTTTCATATATAATAATTTAAAATTTAACAAATTATATACTGCAGTATACATGTACCCGCCGTACAATCGCTTAGTATGTAACATAAATTAGAGCGTTTAGGATGTTTTTTTGTCTGTTTTTTGATCTCTTTCTTTCTTTTTTACAAAACCAGTTGAATAATTGAATGGCTATTTGTGTAAAAAAACGGCGTGTTTGAAATTACAAATCGCGTTACGGAAAACCCGACTTTCCAAAACCTGTTTTTTATTTCATCAAAGGACTTCTTTAAACACTTTTGTGTTGTGTGTCATTGTAATCTACGTACGTAAAATCTATTTAAAACATACAAAACATGGCAATTCTTTACCTCAGACCTTTAAGCCGTTCCTAGGGGGCGGGCAGTAACTTGCACTTTCCAGTACCGTACGTAAACAGACTCAATAATTTGCTATTTTCAGGCGTATGGATTCCATTTGCTTCCGGTATTTTTGATCAGATTTGTAGTGCTTACGGTACCATTTTCTATCGAATCACTAAACTTTTATCATCGAATTCCGTACAAAGTTCTCAAAGGACCATACACTTTTTTGAGTTGCATTATGATCAAAAAATACTTGTCAATTTGCTGTAATTTTCTAATTGTATATAAATTGTGAAATTTAGGGGAGGTGTGTTTGTTTGTTGGGTTTTACGCCGCACACAAACCAAGTAAAGGTTACATGGCGGCTTTCCATCTTTTCTGGTGCATTCCGAGCATTATTTCAGGCCTATGCAGACAACTGCTTACCTATTCCCTCTCCACGGGAGGGAGCTCTTAGTAAGTTCTAACATCAAAGTTACAAAAAATCATATATTTATTTGTTCTCCCCGAAACCCAAAAACTCGACGCCTTCTACAATAAAACACAGGTATTTATGTGCATAGACAATTCCATAACAGGTTATGTCACAATTATATACTTTATCTTTTAAAAAGCGTCTTAAACTATATGAAACCGTTCCATTTCAAACAAGTTTGCTTCTTTAAAAAGAAGCATGCGAGAGGTATTTTTGCTGCTGTAGAAGATTTGTTTAATATGAAAATATTTGGGGATATTATATGGCATAAAAGACACAATGAATGGTTATAAATTACAATTATTAAACAAAATAGAATTTATTATATATATTGCAATTAAAGTTTGTTTATACACTTCATCTTTTTTAATGTTTTTAAAAGATTATATGCCGGAGTAATGGACTTTTTTTCTTGGCGCATTAGGGATACTTTTTCTACAAAAAAAATGTAAAATTACTTAATGTAAATTAAATGAATATATATCATTTAAAATTTGTATTTTTAGATTCAGTTCCCTTTGTAGAAAAAGTATCTAATTATATATTAAAGTAGTATCAAAATAAAAGTTTCTAGTAAAGTTCAATAAGCAAATTTTCGGTCACTATTTTGTTAAATATAATGAAGCATCTCCTCTACATTTTCCAAAACGGGTATAAAGTATGATAATCAAACAATTTTAGTCCAGGGTTTGCGTAAAAAATGTTAATATCATTTGATTGGAATAAACAGTATATACTGTTATATACTGTTATACTGTTATATACTGTTTATTGGAATAAACAGTATATAAAGCTGCATGCCTCCAACCACAATATTAGAAGAAAATCAAACTTGAGGTAAAATTTGTGCCATTTGTGCCAAAAAATCTCCCTTTGCGTTATTTAGACATACCGGTTCAATACACGGTTCACTCGGTCATAAAATATGTTTGTTTGTTGTTTGTTTCATTGTACGCCTTTTCCCAACAGTATTTTAGTCATATAGGCGGGTAGTTTCCTAACCATGGAGAGTTACACCAGTACTAGACAACCTTCCTTCACGCTAAACTAACAAAAAAAGCATCTCTCGGGGATCGAACCCACGCCAGAGAGTTAACTTGATAAAAAGTCATCAACTCTAACCCTCGACCACGGAGGAGGTACATAATGAAAATGGTGATATTGTAGCTATAATGTTTACTGTAACTATTTATCAGAACATGAAATAGTATAGAAAACAATACGGTAATCGATTTATACAGTTTAAAAGATTCAACGGAATGAAACATCAACGTAGTGTTAAGTAACGTAAATAAATGATATTTTCCGATTTTTCTATGTACCGATTTGTTCACTTCGATGTTAATTTTTCGTTTAAGTTAAGCCGTATTTTGAAACGGGGCATGCGCAAAACATTTTTGTAGACTGCTCCTAATGATTTTACGCTTAAAATGAGATTCATTCACTGCAATCAGATACGCAAAAATGGATGCCGCCAGCAATCAGTCTGAACACTATGGAGAGGTCTGATGACCTCTCCAATAATGAGCGACTACTGAACTATAATACCGATATTGAACGTAAATCGAACATTTTAATAAAAAGCTATTATAAATGTTTGTGCTTATCGACAAATGTTTACATTTCTACCCGCCTATATGACTGAAATACTGTTGGGAAAAGGCGTAAAATGAAACAAACAAACAAATTACATTTCATTTTAATTTACCAAAACTTAAAATAAATGTAGCTAAATTTATAAATGTAAAAACCTTTGACCTGATATTTATATATTCATTCATAACACCCCCACCCCTCCAAAAAAGTGAAGTGTAAATGACGATCATTTATCAAAGGGGAGTAACTATGCATGGTCATTTATTTACAATACGCCATTTCTGTAACCTTATCTCGTACAATAGTATTTGAATGGACGATGAAACCATCTGACAGAGCTAAGAATTCAGGGTACCTTGCGTAATTTGAGCCGCGTCACGACAAAACCAACATAATGGGTTTGCGACCAGCATGGATCCAGACCAGCCTGCGCATCCGCGCAGACTGATCAGGATCCATGCAGTTTCTCTACTTGTTATAGAGTTTGTAAGCGAACAACATGGATCCTGATCAGACTGCGCGTATGCACAGGCTGGTCTGGATCCATGCTGGTCGCAAACCCATTATGTTGGTTTTGTCGTGACGCGGCTCAAATAACGCAAGGTAGTAGTAATTAAACTATACTATAGTATTGCTAAAAAAGTCGTCTGCTAACTACCGACATGAAATGGAGAAGGTGAGATATTATTACTTTCTTTTATTAAAAGGCATAACGATATCGCTTTCAAATATAGCCGATATTGTAGGAAAATATGTATATCTTATATTCAAAGATATATCTGTCCGTTTGCCCATAATCGTTTCTACACAAACATGATGTATAGATCAAAATGCGCGATGCGAATAAAAGCAGTATTTTTTCATCATGTCCTTCAATTATTATACAAAACGTTATTTATAATTTAGAGTATTTCTATGAAATATTCACTTTACTGTAGGGATGAATGTATACTTCAGGATACAAATGCATTTTAGGTGCCTTTCCTGTTTATAATGTATGCTTTAGAAAATTCGGACAAAAACAAATAAAATTGGTGTTTTTATAATGTTTAATTGTTAAGAGTAGCCCTATTTGCTAGATTATCTATATGAAAACATAGATAGTATTGTAGGGACACATGTATACTTTACGATAAATAAATGTATTCATAGATATATTTGTGACTTTATTCGTTAGAGTGAACATAATACATGCCTTACTAGGTGAAAAGTGCGCGGTAATGAAATGTTCAATTCTTACACTGGACGTTAGTCACTAAGATATATCACTACAGTGTAGAGACGAATGTAAACTTAAATATAAATTTTTGACACCTCAGGCCGGTTGTCAGTCATAATAAATACAAGTACATGTATATCTAAGACAATACAAATAAAGTCGGTTTTGCTGCATTCATTAAGATATTTTTGTCAAAACAAAATTAAACCATATAGTAGGGACACGGGCATATTTTAAGATAAACATATACCTGTCCGTTTATCAGTGATGGTCCCGTCGTCTGCTGTTTATCGGTATATTACCCAGGGAATTCACTACATAAATAGAAAATCATACCCGCTTGAATAAAGGAGTATAATCTTCTCTTGTATCATAGAAATAGTTGTTGGTGTTTTAAATGCTGATAGACTTTAACTGCTTATTCTGGTATTTAAAAGAAAAATATGATATTATAATTTACAAGATTTATTTTATTTCGCGGAAAAAATGCAAATTCGTATTATTTCAGGAACACCGCATTTTGGCTGATACATCGAAGCGCACATAAAACTTTCAACGGCGAAGACTGCGCAAATAAAAGTATTTTCAGTCTTTATTTTGATTAGATATGCATAAAACAATAAATAATAAATATTATGTAAATTAAGGAATAATAAAAGTTGAAACGCATGCCAAAAATACGTTACCAATGTCGGTGAAATATTCTAAATATTTGCCTTTATGTGCGATATGGATTTTTTGTACCGATAAAGTCCTGCATATTACAAATTAGCAAAGAATAAATGAATGACATTCAAGGTACAATACATCGGAATTTTGTAAATTATTGTCTGATTTTTACTATCTAAAATTACGTGATATGGAAACTGCTCTCCGTGTAGCTAAAGTAACATAATGCTCATGTTTTCATTATCAAGATTAGCTGTATGGACTGCATAATTCAAACGATTTATGTTTTTTATTTGTTTGTGTCGTCAGACCAAACAAGTAATGGTAGCGAAATTTCAGACTCTAATGCTGTTAATTGCATTAGACAGACGGACTGTCACATGACAGACGGATTAATTTTCAAGCAAAATAATTCCCGAATGGTCAAAGATTTCTAAAATTGTTTTATTCTTTATAGATATACATGCTTATAGTAAGCGGAGAGTAGGACAAAAGCCCCCCCCCCGGACGAAAGCCGCCCCCCGTCTAAAAATGACAAGGTGGACAAAAGACCCCCCCCCTTGAAATTTACACATAGGACAAAGCCCCCCCCCCCCATCAAAAATACAAGAATTTGTTTTGATGTTTATTTATAATGTATATACTGAAGTGATAACAAAGTATATGATAACAGATGAAATAATGCATGCATCCGATACTGAATTCATAGCTTTTCATATACACAACAATGGTCAGAATAGTAATGTTTAATCACTTTTGTAAAGGGATGAAATTAATATCCTTAGTACTATGTCACCTACATGTGATGTCCATACATATCTTTTAAACACATAAAAACACACTTTTAATACACTATATGTAAATTTGATTGAAAATGTAGGGGGTGGGCTTTTGTCCTACCTTTACTTTTTTAGGGGGGGGGGGCTTTTGTCCTATGTGTAAATTTCATGGGGGGTTTGTCCACCTTGTCATTTTTAGACGGGGGTGGGGGCTTTTCGTCCGGGGGGGCTTTTGTCCGTATCCTTAGTAAGCGCCATGATTATTTACACAAGTGTTAAACAACAGTTAGCGTCGTTACACAAATTCAATGAACGCAGCCCCCACCGGCCCAGCAGATACAAACCCTAACTTAGAATAATATGGTTTTCTTCAGGCCGTTAACATAATTATAAAATCAACGTGGCCGAGGGGTTTGCGCGCTCGCTTAGGAAGCGAGAGGTCTTGAGTTCAAATCCCAGTTAAGGCAACTCTTTTTTTTCAAATTGTTTAAGTCAAATAAACATTGAATTGAATATCAGTGCTGCAATTAGTCTTATAGCCAATTTACTACAATTAAAACGCTGGAAAGCATTGGTGGCACTATACAAAAACAAATTGTTTTATAATCTCACAAGCTGCACCTTTCTGACATTCTGAGACCCAAACAAATTCAGTGCATTCTGTGCTTTGATTATACTAATTGTGACTGATTTGATAAGATATAAATCTGCCGAGATATAACAAGACTGCCCCACTCTTTTTATAAATTGGGCGATACGGGTAAATTCCAAATTATATTTACAGGATTTTATTGATTGGAATTCCAGTATTTCAACACAACAGTTATTGAGAAATACTTAAGCGCTGTAGGTAATAGATAAAGTTTATCTTTATACATTAGTTGATATTAATCGTTTTTTTCGACAATTATCTTATCGACAATGTTTTCGCATTTTTCTCCTATCTTTCGTGACCTTTTAATCAATAGATATGTATTCAATATATATCAAATCTCATCACTGCATGTTATCGGCAACAATATATTTCATTGCTATGATATCTAAGCGCACTTATAAAATACTCTTTTCACAACGTAATATTGCGTAACAACCTTATGATGTGCCGCACCGGATAAGGACCGATAGCGCCGTGGGGCTCTTCAACTTAAATTTAAGTGTGCGTTTATTATACATACTTTAACATGTTTATTAGTTTGATCTGTTTTTTTCTGTACGTTGTCTTATTAAATAATCTAACCTTTTAATGTTTATTCTCCAGGTTAAAAACTTTACAGCATTATTCAATATTCTTTATCTAATATCAGCCACGATATCACAATTGAATTAAAATTCACTGCTGAATAATTTTGAAAATGATATAACACATATATATTTTATTCGTCGTTGCTCATTGTCGTTAAACAATAAAACAAAGCATACGTGGAATGACTTGGCAGACTGGCAGAAAATACAAATACATAAATAAAACTCACACATTCGAGGGGGGCTATTACTAATTTTACTTGCACATATATTTCAGCGATCTACTTTAAGAGTTCAGAAGCTTATCTACTCAGTATCATGTAGACGCTTAATATGCCTCTTCACTGACTAAGAGTTATCTATGAAAGCGTCTGCATGACCTGAGTCAAAAACATTATGTTGAAAAAATGCCCAAAGACATACAGTGTTTTTACTGACAGGAAACTCAGCAGGTGTCCAGGCTCAAATATACATGGACTAAGTGACGTACATTTATCTTAAGCCAGTTTTTGCCAATACGCCGTCTTTGATAGAATTTTTCTATTTAGGTCAGGCTGTCTTGGGGGCTTCAGTCCTTTAAGCTCCATCCCGATGGATCCGAACCTGTAACCCTTATTTTTACCCGTATATCATTTGAAATTACGTACACTCTTGAGAACCATATATGTTCCGCAGTCAATTTCATTATTTATTATGTAACATTATCAACACTTATTAATTATGCCAATAATTCATCGGTAAAGTAGTATCAATATATCTATATAGCAGATAACAATGCAAATGAAAAAGTTACAACAATGCTAGATTAGATTATTAGTTATAAAACAATTAGATAGGTAATATGGCCCTATATAAATGATGATGAACACTTCCGGTTCCGGTAATGGCAGACGTTTTGTAATCAAAACAATTAGAAATGTGATATAACTGGCAAATTGGAGGTCTCTGTGATGTAAAGAAGGTTCTGAAGACTATGAAGACTATGTAATATTGAATTCTGATTTTGACCTGCGATTTTTTTGTTTTGAAACCATATTTTGAAAATTGACTTTATTGAACACTTATTCTACAAATTTTCGTGATTCACGTGCAGAGACCTCCCCCGCAAATTTGTTATCAAATCTATACTCAGCGAAAAAAGTTTGTAACCAAAATTAAAGCTCGTGACAATGAGTGTAAATAAAGATGGCTGTACTACACCTGCACAGGAAAACAAGAAACGCGAGCTTAATTCTCCATTTGATGATGTTGATTCAAAGAAAAGTAGAACCAACATAGTTCTCGACAATGATGATTTAACTGCCATAGCTAATGTTTTGAAAGAAACTATACTCTCTGACATACATATACCTTTAGTAAATGTTGATGAACAGGTGAACGCTATCGTTGCTGGTGTTCTTGCAGGTTTGAATAAAAGATCCAACAATTAGAGAGTGAAAATGATGACCTGCGACAACATGTTACCAAACTGGAAGAGCGCATAGAAAAATTAGAAATAGACGCTGATAATAACCTGCAATACAGCAAGCGAAACACACTCCGAATCAGTGGTGTTCCTGACTTCGAAACTAGTAAGGAGCCCGACGCCATATCGAAAGATATTTTGAAGTATGAACCCACTGATCTCAAAGTTGTCGAAATAGCACAGGCACTAAATGTTGAAGTGTCGCTTGAAGATATTGATAGGTCTCATCGTATAGGAGTTGTCAATCCCAACAAACCCAGGGATATCATTGTAAAATTTAAATCATACAGAGCGAGAAACGTCCTGTATAAGGCTAGAGTTGATTTGAAAAGTAAGGGCTATCCCGAGGGTATTCATAAACGAATCCTTAACACAGATACGCTCGTCTCTCTTTTACAAGGCAAGGCAACTGGTCAAAAGTCGGTTTTTAAATGGCGCCTGGACATACGATGGAAATATCATGATTAAAGATGCCAGCCATAAGATACACCGAGTTAGTACTTTATCTGAACTCATGCAACACAAAAGTGGAACACCTATTCCATCAACATAGATGTACTCCGCTTTAATAACATATTAATGTCATATGACAAGTGAAAGTGTTCAGAAGTTTTTGCGTGAAGTATACTCGTGTTGTTAACGGCTCAGTGAATTTACTAACCTAGATATAACGCTACTGTGTATAAAGTGTAACATTTAAAATTTCTATCTCATAATCGATGACCCGTAGGTCTAAAAATTCATATATAATTATGTGTATTTGACTAAATTAAAAGTGATAATCATATATGAAATATAAATGTTTAAAATAAACTTAACAAGTGACTGAACATCCTTAGTGACAATATATATTTTTTATCAAAAATACAATTATTATACAGTTAACGTGTCTGGAAACTCTCGGTTATCTCCCATGTACTACTGCTTCACAAGAGTTCATCACTATGAGTTGTAATTGATTATGTATTGTTATTATTTTAATCACGATTACTTGCTTAAAATGACTTATAATCTATTTAAATATACAAATAAATGAACCTTGAATAAACAAGTTTACTAAATGATCATTCCTGTAAGTGTTAGGTATATACTTGCATTAGATCTAATTAATTATCACTCATATGTAAAAGCTTGATCTTGCTTAATAACTTCCTGATGTTTTTCAAGAGTTTGAAATCTAATAGTTTGAAGTGATTTTTTTTATTATTATTATTATTACCAAATTTTTACATGTATGTAAATACTTGCTAATATCCATATAGCTTCAGGTGACTATGAGCTATTTTAACCTACATTTTCATAAGACTACTTGCTATAATGCATTTGTGTATACTAAAATTTCAAAGAGTGACTTCTTGTTCCTTTTTAATGCAGCCTTATATGTGACTTCTTGCTATTATTATTTTATTATTATTATTATTGTTATGTGAGACTGTTGTCTATCTACAATTCCTCGTGACTCCTTGTTATTATTAATATCGTCTTATGTAACTACTTGTAATTTTTCTATAATTACAGTGTCTACTTGCTATCATTACTACAATTTGACTACTTGAAATTACAATGACATATTAATGTGGTTACATACTATCATTTACTTCAGTTTCAATTAACTGCTTCCTATTATTTTTTATTAGTGAATTCATGCTATTTTAACTACAATATAAGATTACATGCTACTATTTAATACAGTATTAAGTGTAACTACTTCCTATACTACTAGTATTTTAAGTGAATTCATGCTAATATTACTACATGATATTATCTACTACAGTATCAAGTGTAACTAATTCCTACTATTAGTATTACAAGTGCAGTCATGCTACTTTTACTACAATAGCACACTACATGCTATTATTTTGCTACAGTATCAAGTGTAACTAATTCCTACTATTAGTATTACAAGTGAATTTATGCTACTTTTACTACAAACGCACATTGCATGCTATTATTTTTGCTACAGTTTTAAGTGTAACTAATTCCTACTTGATTATTTTAAGTGAATTCATGCTATACTAATAAAACAATAGACATGCTAATATGTTCTACATTTTCAAACAATTTCTTGCTATTATTACTGTACATTGTAGTGTCATGTGATTGTTTATACACATTCTTTTTATATCTTTAAATTTTATGTGTCTACTTGATATTATTACTAGACTTGCAATGAACTAATTGCTTTTTTTTGCCCTGCAGTTTTAAGTGATTACAAAACTTGTATCATTAGACAAACTCCATAGTGAAGTTCCTTGGGAATCCTTAGAATCTCGAAGAAATAATCATATGCTTATCTTACTTTATAAAATGAAAAATGGCTTAACACCAGATTACTTGTGTTCTTTACTTCCACCTACTATAGGCGAAAATTCAAGGTACGATCTACGCAATGCTACAAATATTCAGACTATTCGAACACGAACTACTCTTTATCAAAATGCTTTTCTTCCAACTGCTCTGAATAAATGGAACGCCCTTCCAACTGAAGTGCAAAATTTACGTTCACTGTTTGCTTTCAAATCCCATTTGAGACGAAGCAGCTCTAGTTGTCCGATTTATTTCTATGAAGGCGATAGAAAATGGCAGATCTTTCATGCTCGACTTCGTACTGAATGTAGTTCACTAAATCAGCATCTATTTAAGAAATATATTTCTCCATCTCCACTTTGTCAGTGTGGCATAGTGGAAAGTAATTACCACTTTTTTTCTTTGAATGTCATCGCTATGCTGACAGCAGGGCCTCTTTTCTTAACACTATATCTACTATTTGTTCAGCAAACTCTCCAAAAGTTATTAAATGGAGACCCAAACATTAGTGATGATGCAAACAGAAGACTGTTTGAAGCCGTTCATACATACATCCGAGAAAGCAGGAGATTCTCTTAAGCATATTCACATCAGCTCAAATCAATAAATACTTCCATCTAAATCGCCGAACTATCCGAATGATCCACATTTAATTTATTTCTTCTTCTTTTCTATTTTGCTGAAAGTTTCTTACTTCATTTCTTTCTATCTTAATTTACGTTATTTCTCTTTAATTTTATATAACAAATGATGCAGTCTTGTATTCTCATTCATTTTTTGTATTAATTTTTGCTTTACATTATAACTAAATGTTAGAAACAATTTTGACTTTAACTTCTTAAAAACAATGTAAAATCAGATATATTTCAAGCAAGTCACATATACTGTCATACCGTATTTTATGCATTGTAAATCTATAAGGAGAAGGCCTTTATAAGCTCAGCTTTCGGACCCAATCCTTTTTCAGCATATTATGTTTGTATTGTGTACATTATTGTCTGTATAGATATTGTGAATTTGTTCGAAATAAACTATGTTTAAACTAAAATACTTTCAATGCATCGAAATTTTAATGATCTCGTAAATCACTATTACGAATAACAAATATTTATGAAAATGTGACATCATTTTATTTTTAAATGAAGGTGTTTAGATAATATTTACCACGCGATACCATCCGATAGTTATTTGGTTTTGCAAACATATAATTTTGAAGTTTATTTTCATTATCAACATTATTATTTTATTATATCAGTGTCACTTTGCCTGTGTATTTGTGTATAATCCGTTAATATATAAATTTTGATTACGAAAAACTGAGCTCCTGACAGACTGTTAATTAAGTCCGTGAATAGGATATTACATTTTTTGTCCAAATGACAACAATAAATGGTCGGCGAACCATAAACTAAATAACTATGGAAACGCGCTGTATAGCCAATATGCGTCTACGTGACACCTATATCGCTAACTGGGCGGTAACTAAATAGTAATTGTCTGATTTGTTTATTATGTCTCTTTTTACAGTTTGATTTACTTTGATTTATATTTCTTTCTTTAAAACATTAAAAAAGTGTATTATTTTTTATATTTCTGTTTAAATAATGACTTAATGACTATTGATACTGCATTATCTTTTCAGGACTTACAACCGGATCATATATATTGTAAAATATTATTTTGTAAACCCCTTATGTATTTTATTAATACCTGGTTGAATAAATATATTTGAATTGAATTGAATTATTTATTATGTCTCTTTTCACAGTTTGATTTACTGTAAAGCATATATGTTACCGTTTAAAAGTTATGCCTAAATGCGCAGGTAAAATCGGTATGAATAAAAACACAGATTTTTTTATAATGCGTTGCTTTTGTATATAAATTTTAGAAATTTATTGACTATTTGTGTAATAAACAAACTTACTCGGTCCGTCAATATGCCAGTTTATTTGGTAACTTTATAAATGTACTAATTAAATAGTTCTAAATTTACATAAAATTAAATAGACAGGAAGCTTGTCTTAGGTAAATGGTAGACTTCGCAGGCATCTTAGCGTGAAACTGATAACGATCGCTGATTGGCTTATCTCCGTGGCCCCTGTCAGCTTGATTGACAGGCGGCGTTATGTCAATTTTCAATGACTGCATGTTTATATTTGATACAAAATAACAACTTGTATGGCTTTATGCTACGCACGCCTTACGGCAAACTTGTTTTTCATCCCTTATTACTTAATCGCTACGTCTTAAAAATCTGTATGACACCGATTAGATTACCATTTGAGCATATTACCGTTTAATCTTATAGATAATGTTTATTTTTGTTTGTTTGTTTTGAAAAATTTTCAGTACTAATTTTTCATCCGACGATGACAACAATAGAAAAATGAAACAATTTCCATTATTGGAATTACTTGGTGTTATCCATTATATGAACAATATTAAAAATTTGTTTTCTATAAGGTTATTATTACAACTGAACGAAGTGATCAACATATTGTTTGTTTTTCGAAAAAAAAACCTTACCGCGGTATTTATATTTAATGAATTCAAATAAGTTATATACTTCAAATCCAGGAGAGACTTGCCATTTAGCTTGTGAAACTATTTGAATGTCAAAATAGACTGGATGAGACAGAAAATACAGATAGCAGACCGGCGAAGAGTACATCATAGCATTTTGGATTGTTTTATATTTAAATGAATTTTGGTGATTAAATCGTTACATATGATACTTTCCTGTATTCATTCCCGTCATATTCCAAGAAAAAATGCCAGTGCCTGTTTTGTTATAATTATTATTATTATTATTATTATTATTATTATTATTATTATTAATTATTATTAGTATTATTTCTTCTTCTTCTTCTTCTTCTTATTATTATTATTATTATTATCATTATTATTAATATTATTATCATCAATATTATTAATTATTATAATTATTATTATTATCATTATTTTTTATTATTATTATTGTTATTATGATGATTTTTATTTTATTATTATTATTGTTTTTATCATTATTATTTTTTATTACTATTACTATTATTATTATTATTTATTATTATTATTATTATTATTATTATTATTATTATTATTATTATTATTATTATTTATTATTTTTTCTTCTTCTTATTGTTAGCATTATTTTAATCATAATTATCATAATTATTATTATCATCGATATTATTATTAATTAATTTTATTATTATTATTTTTATTATCATTATCATTATTATTTTTATCATTATTATTATTATTTATGTATATTATAATTATTATTTATCTATTATTATTATTTTATTATTATTATTATTATTATTATTATTATTATTATTATTATTATTATTATTATTATTATTACTATTTTATTATAAATCTTTTTAATAATATTATTATTATTACTATTATTACTTTTTATTTCTTATTATAATTATTATTATTATTATTTTTATTATTTTTGTTATTAGATCTATTATTTATTTATTTATCTATTATTATTATTATTATTATTATATTATTATTATTATTATTATTATTATTACTGCATATTCCCTGCCATTTTATTTGATTTTTGGATTTGATTTTATTCGTATATTTTGTATTATATTTTATAAGCGCCACACCTAAAAGATAGAACACTCTCCCATTTGCAAGGAATGGGAATTATCTCCCATTATAAGAAATTGGATTTTTTTTCCCATTTATCAAAATAGGATTTTCTTCCCATTATTAAGATGGGTGATTTCACCCATGGGTGCGTTCCACCCATAATGAAAATGGGAGATTCTAAAAATATTTATGTTTCGATCTATATTTTTAGGAAGGAATATCTTAAGTCAAGATTAGTGATTTTATTTTAAAATAATGGTATATAAATTTTCTTAATTCTCCCGTGATTTTTTTCTCCCATTCTCGTAAAGAGGAAATGAAACCCCACGAAACTCCCACTGGGAGACCAAATCTCCAGTGGGGGAATCGAAAAACCCCATGGGACGGCCAACTTTGAATGTCTCCCCTGCATTTAATTTTAAGGGTATCGTCATTTCAAAGGCCAGGTTTTACTTGACTCAATCTCTATTATTGACCGGTCTTTAAATTTTTTCTCTAATCAATTTAAAAAAGGTAGCTGAGTTTGCGAAAATTCCGGATTTGCAAACTTATTCCGGAGGCTGTTTTATCTTAAATATTCTGGCTTTAAGACGCAGTATTTTATTAACTTAAGATAAAATTTCATAAATGGTTGGTTGATTTATTAAATTATGCATGCTTAAAAATTTTGCAATATTCTTTCTTATCAAGATGTTGTCTACATTAGACTTCCCATTATTATATATTTTTATGTATATAAAGAAACAGAAAGTTACATGCTGTATTAAGTTAACTCTTATAGCCTATAGTGTTTCATTTATATTTCAAAATGTATTTCAAACATGTAATTTATTTCGTATATTCGTATTTGTATTTGTTAATGACTTCATTAATATTCAAATCATTCATTAAATTATTAACATGTACATTAAATAATTAATTCATTAAATTTTAAAAAGTCATCCCGCATTTATCAACCAATATGTGCAATTTACATTAGTTTTGTAACAAAAAGATAAAAATAAAAAAATTGAAAACTGTTACTAAATAAACAACTTAAATACCATGGCCTATTTGACGTAGTTTGAATATATAACAGTTAGTTTTTAATATAATAAATATCAGATATTTATTATGATTCAAATAAGATCATATTATTTGGGAGCAATGCTTTGAACAACAAACTTTTTTTTAAAACTTCTTTTTCGGGACATTTTTAAATTTTTTATTCATTTAAAAATTTTGTTTAATTTTTTCTGGAAAACACTTTAAACCCTTTCCTGAAACCAATAATGAAATTTTCTTCTTTAGAGGTAATGATTCCCCGGGGGTTTCTTTTTTTAAAACACTAGCCCCACCCCAAAATCCCTTTTTTATTTTAAACGTTTTTTTTTTTAAAGTAAGGGTTAAAAATTATATCCATTTCCCCAACAGTCTCATTGGATAGCATCCAATAGCTTCATATTATTGTGCAGTTAAAATATTGTTTTGCATTAAATTAGACTGATGCATCTCCGTTCACAATGATTTCTGTTTTATTGTTGATTTGCCGTCCAAAATGTCTTTTATATGATATGTAATATGTTACTTTGTATATACCAATTTGTCTAAAATGATCTATATTCTCGTTGGAAATGTCATGTTTAGTATCAAATAATCGGTCAAAGAAATATTATTTAACTGGATTTGTCTTCTTTACTACTTAACAAATTACTTGCAAAAGAAATGAACCATACATCCGTGTCATAATTGTTAGAATCATTATTTGTTTACCAGTCGCTATGCTTCTGTTTTGATTTTCAATCAAAATTATTGATAATAAGGAAACGATCGGCGGTTCCAAATAATACATTGTCGAAGTGAAAGACATTACATTTAATGCTTTGACAAATTTAAAGAAAGATGTTTTTCACATAGCATGTATTACTATTCCTGACCGCCATTTATCGGACCTTTCCTTATGTATTCTACACTTTAGACCAGATACATAAATTATCTGTTAATGTAATCATTTTCTTGTAATCTGTTAAAAATATATTTGTCACTGCTTGAATAATGTTTTCTTCGTTTATATAAAATTATATTGCTATGATTATTTTGCTTTATTGTCACTGAATTATAATTACAAACATGTATATCATATAGCATATTGACCCCTAAAATGGCTGCCAGGTTTATCAATGGAGGTAACTATTATATTAAAAAAATCTAGAAAAGAAAAACAGTAACATGTCTTGTAAGCCTCAATAACCTTAATCTAATCACAAAGACGTTAGTAGGAAACGTAATTTCTCAGACATCATACTATTATTAACACTGCTGTAAGAAACTGGACGAGATGAAAGGGAAGAACGATGGAAAGAAGAAAAAGAAAGATAAAAAATGAAGACAGGAACTTAAAGAAGGAAAAAAATGAAGGAAGTTAAGACAAAACAATGAAGAAAGGAAGAGAAAGACTGTAGATAGCAAGGAGTGCAGGAAAGTAGGCAAAAATATTTAAATAATTTTAAATAGTTCACTTTTATTAACCTCAACATAAAACCGGTAAGAGCAAAATAAATTCGCAAATGACTATTAATAAAAATAAATGTGCTCTAACAAACAAAAAGAAAGAAAAAAAGAAAAAAAAGGAAACACTTTTCTGCAAGGGCGTTGAAGACAGGTGACATACTTTTTAATCCCGCAGTTAACACCTTTTCTGAATCATTTCATCTATATATCGACCGTAATTGATAATAAAATAGTGAATGTTTCAATGGTCCCCACTTTTGCTCTATGTTAAATATAAATAGAGATGAATTAAATAGTATGCAATGAGACAAATAAGGACAAAACGTTCATTCGTGTAAACAAAGCTGTGCAAAGAAAATCGATCACTTTTTTAAAAATTTAATAACCTTAATGAAGTGTAAAAACATATCTTGTACGATATAGGGTATGACATGAATAACTTGAAAAATCAATTAACAATACAACGGTTGATAGAATTGCCGGAAATTCAATAAACGCAAACAATTGATGTTGAAATTATTATATTTGTTAGTCATTGTAAGTCAGACGTAATACTGCAATTTCAAAAGAGTTAACTGTGTATTACATTTAGACTTAGACGAGTCATTAGATAACTTCTACGTGCATTGGTGTCAATCATTATTAGAATCATCATCGTTCCAGACGGCTCAATTTAATTCTCATTTCAAGTGTGGTTTTCATGCAATAGACATTCCACCAGAAAACGAGTAAAGCATTTTTCCTTGAAAGTTGCTTTGCTTTAGTAACTCTTTCATTTCGTAGCTTTGGAACAAGTGGTATAGAACCATCCAGTATAAACATAGATGTTTCAACAACCAAGAATCGATGAACAAATAATTTACACAAACTGACAAATGGAAACATCGAACGAAACAGTGAAATTAAAACTGAAAAGGGGGTAGAATTTTGCAGAGTCTTTTATATTTTGTCTTTTGATGAGTAAACTTCTCTTATGTATCCCTTAGCACCTGTTTAAACAGTATTTGATCATCAACGAGTAAAGTATATATTCAGCTCTTTGGAATACTAAATACATTTTACTTTTCTTATATAACATAGCCAATCTAGTGTCATTCTTCTAGATCTAATTTACTCCGACTTTTTTACAACAATATATTCCATGCTAATCATTTTAAGTTTTTTCAGAACATTTTGCCTCAGAAATGAAAAAAACAATGTTTGTCTTTTCCTGTTGTCTTTCTTAAAGAAAGGGAAAATATATGTTTTATAATATAATGTGTAACGTGGATTAAACACATGTTGATGTAAGCATAATCTTACATGTTGTGTATCTTGAATTCCAAACGAAATACTTACTGTATAACTAAAACTTTTCAAATAACATAATGATTAGAAGTATAGGCCAATGAGTTATTTTTCGAAACTGTAACAACACATAAAACTGTTACAACACATAGAAACTAAAATAACAATGAGAGCATCCCTAGACTTAAAGGGCCGTTGATAAAATCGATGTATAATGAAAATTATTACTGCTTGAATAGGATAAAACAAATGGAAACTAATTAATTGTTCAATATGGAAATAGTTCTTTTAATCTGAGCCTCAATGATTTTGCTAGGTTTATGTAGTGTTTACAATATAAATAATAATAATAATAATAATAATACTTATAATAGTAATAATATAAATAATAATAATAATAATAATAATAATAATAATAATAATAATTATAATAATAATAATGATAATGATAATAATAATAACAAAAACATTAATGATAATTATACATGTAGCAATAATAATAATAATTATAACAATTTTATTGTTTTCTCTGCACCTGCATGTCAAATGCAATGTAGTGCTTGATTTGTAAATACAGAACATTGACAGCACATTTTTAATTATCAGTTGATGTCTACCTTACGTAATTATCTCAGTTGATTTTTTTTACTTTTTGCAGGTTATTTGTCTGTGTTTTGTTATCTTATAAAGTGCCATTAACAACAAATCAGTGCTCTGGAGATGAAAAGGAAATAGTATATTAGCTTTAACGGTCATTTTAATATCAATTTGATATCATTTTATGCTGATTGCTTTTGGTTCATAAAACATAATCGGTCTACTGTGTTCAAATAAACAACTTTGAATACGTCTACAGTTTTGCTTATATTCAATCCAATTCAATTCAATATCTCACCTTTTCTCTCCTATATTGTCTAGATATTTGGCTGGGAGGTAGATATGAAAATATCTATTGTAATGTGAAATTTTGAATCTGAACTTATTGTTCAAAATACCTTACATATTGTGTTGGCTTTTTGGAAAAGTATAAATATGTACGAATTTTAAAATTTGCTATTTCAAAAAATGTAAGTACGGAAAATTTTATGTAAAACCAAAGCAAAAATAAATATATGTTTAATGAAAAACACAGAACATTGAATCATTTGGTGCAGCGCAATAATCATTTTTCAAAACTGAATTTGTTCTAATTGACAGTCAGGATTTATTTCAGATGTGTAGAAAGGATAAACAATTAGTTCGATTTTATTCCAAGGTCACCAATAAGATGGTTTATGACATTTCTCCCTATTTATCTGCTTTATACAATTTAGTAGTTCATGTATACAATTAAAAAGTAGTGAGAGTCAAACTGTTAAAACAACATTTGAATTGACAGATACACTTTCCTGTCCTTATTTTACAGACAAAGATAGAATGCAAATTATTACTGTAAGTTATATATATTTTGAATAAGTCATAGCATACCTTTGAATGATTTTTAGAAAGCCAATATGTATTGCGATTGATGAAAGTTACAGATAAGACCATTTGATACCAGGTGAGTTAATACATATGACGTGCAAAGGCCTGATATTAAATTGATAAAATACAAATTCGTTTAGTATTTTTTAACACACGTGAAAAATGTTTATAACAGCTAATGCACTATTTTATAAGTAAATTATTACATATAGTATACAGTTGTTTTCGTTAGAATGATGTTATAGCAATATTTGTCTTTCAACAAGACATATAATTCTTTTATTACATAAAAGTTGTTGTGCCGCATACTATATTCAAAACAAAAAATCATTAAAACATTATCGTTTTGTTCTACAACGTAAGCAGTTATCAGTTTTCAAAAAAATCATTTTGTTCTTACTAGACAGTCTAGTTTAAGCATCATATCAAGTATGTAGTAAGGATAAATAATTACTGCGATTTTATCTCAAGGTCAGCAATAAGACTGTTTATAATGATTTATATCCCTGAATATCCAAGTAAAATGTAATACAATCAATATTTATAAAGGAAAATGTGAGTGGTAATAAAAGTTATAGAACAATATTTGTATTGACAAAGGGCTAGGTTCACTTTGGGTGAAAAAATGCCCTGTTTCAGAAATTCATCAACATTTCAGCAAAGATTAATATTTATGTGTTGAAAAAGAAACAAGAACAACTTAGGCATTTTTTCTATTTATTAGGTTACCATAGCAACCAAGTTAAATGCACCATTTTTTTATATTTCTAACAAGTTAATTCCTTATAACATTGGCAAATAGCTAGATAACAGTCTCAAACACACAAACTTAACATCTCTCTAGATATAAAACAGATAATGTCAACATTTAAAAAAATGAACATTAAAAAAATTAATTTTCTACATAAATTTAATTTAAAATTCCATGGCAACGTCACCAATTTTCACATATTGTGATTCTGCAACTAGAGTCACAGAATTTTACAAATACTTGCAATCTATATTTCTTTTATATGTAAGCCTCTACTACAGTGATAGTTCCAAGATTAAGAATGTGAATGTATTGTTTTCAGTGTTGCCATGGAAACATAAACTAGTTTCATTTCAAACAAAAAAAAGCTGTATGAAGAGACAGTTTGCATGTGTTACATTTTTAACATTTTGGGTGTTTATGAATTACGGTATACATTTAAATTTCAGAAGGTTTTTACTTTTATAGGGCATGGAAATTTTCTTGTTTGTATAGCAACACTGTTTGATTGGCTTTGGTGAGATGCATGTTTGAAGCAATTGAAAGATAAAGGGTACATAATGTTCTAAGAATTAGACAATAAAAGTAACTCAGTTAATATATAAATAAACCAGTAGCATTAATGAGCATTGATTAAGTATATTGGACAGATAAACATGATACATTGTAATTACAGTAAATAGTTTAAATGCTTCCAATGACAATTTAAATGATTTGAGCCGTGTCATGACAAAACCAACAAAGTGCGTTTGCGACCAGCATGGATCCAGACCAGCCTGCGCGCCGGCACAGTCTGATCAGGATCCATGCTGTTCGCTATCAGTTTCTCTATTTGTAATAGGGTTGGTAAGCGAAAAGCATGGAACCTGATCAGACTGCGCGGATCTGGATCCATGCTGGTCGCAAACCCATTATGTTCGTTTTGTCGTGAAACGGCTCATTTATACAGTACCGATAAATTAATATCCTGCACTTTTATACAGATGTACAAGTTAAGATTAACATCACTGAAGCAATATAACATTATATATAATTACTTATATGTACATCAAAACATACAATTAGAATTTACAGTATATATTAATTTACATTTATTTATCTATAAATATATTAGTCCGCATTACTGTATTTAAACCTGTCAGATCTGGCACAACTGGGTGACATATTGAAAGGAATTAATGCTGACTTCATATACACTTATTTACTTAATGGTTAAAGTTTTAGTTCAATATTTACATATTCTAAGAGAGTATGACACGCTGATTGAAACAGGATAATATTAGTTACAAGAATGTCTGACAGGCTATGTACATAGTTCAATATAAACAGTCATTAGATTATATAACATGAGCCGCTAGGGGTGGGTTATATTGCAAACAATCAATCATGCATGGCCATATAACCTGTTAGACATATTTATAAAATATATAACCAAGCAGAATCACTTTATTGAAAAAACTTTTGTTTGTACAGAATTTGAAAATAGAACAATTGCATTTGGATATAACAATATATCAACCACTATATGAGAGGAAGCTATTCCTCAACTATACTTTTCTTCTGAATCTGAAGAGTCTATTGATTCTGGATTAGCTGAAGCATCCTCCAAATACTCACCCCAGTCTTTCACACCAAAGCTTGTTTCAGCTGTATGGACAGCCATGCCCAGGTACCATATGACTGCAGCAACATGAGAGCAAGTACCAACTGTCCTAGCCCCAGCCCTACATTTGCAATACCATGCAATTACATGGTCTTCATCATATTTTAACCACACAAGATATGATTTTGATGCTATATGGCGGCTCTGAAGTCTAACTCTTAGAAGGCCCGGAATTTCCTTGTGCAAGTGAAAGTCACAAGTACCACTAATATACTCCTGTACATAGCTTGAGCTCAGTTTTAACTGGTAAGTACCAAGAGTTAAAATTCTCAATAAAGTTTCTGACAGTTTTGGAAAATCTGTCAATGATTCAGTAGTTGTCCAATGGGCTACACTTCTCCTAGCAAGATCATGTTCTTCCACAAAATCTTGAAGACAAAGATTGCCTGACAATCTATCCCGCATCTGGCTTGCTAAAGTTGAGTCAAGTTCTTGGGTTTGGTTGATAGGTGGCAGGTACTTATTACATAAGGCACAAATTATGCTTACATAATCACCTATGTATGGCACTTGGTTTGTTGGAAGAACATGTGAAAGATACTTCCACCTTTTGATCCTTGCATTTGCAGCCTCTACCACCCATCTCACCTGAAGCACAATTAAATATAATTGCAAAACATGTGTAATAATACAGTTAGAATATCCAATTTAAGATGTATAGTACATTTGTACAAGTTAAAGGATTGAATAAAAAGTTGAATTCTATAACCAAGAAATATTTTTCATTATTTACATTATACTTGTTACATAATGAAATATTAAATAACTCTAGCCATGTTATATTACTTCTCAATTATGTCCCCTTCACCAGAATGTGACCTACTGTTACAATTTCAAAGAATTTGAGGGTCACCTGAGGTCAGTATTCTATAATCAGTAGTCTGAGAAGTGTTTCTGGTTTGTTTTTCTTTTGATTTTAATTAATAAACTAATTAATCTTAGGAAAAATAATTGAAGATTAAAGTTTTTTTATGTTCTTATTATAATTAACTTAATTAATCAGGCAATATTTTCTGTGATTAAATAAAAGAAAGAATAATTACTATGAACATTTGTATGCTAATCTTGCAGTAAACTATCTACATTATATTGAATAAAAATACAGTATTACAGTACATCATATTTAATGAGAGATAAGGTATCAAGAAGAAATATGATAATCTACAGAACAGTCTGGTCAACAATAGATGTTAAATGCATTTTAATTAAATTGGTTTTATTTAAAATAATAATATTTTATAATCCTAAATGTTAATTATGAAATGACCAGCTGAAAATGTTCAATATTATTAAAATACATCCAATAATGTATGTATTAAGTGAATGATATGCTGTTAAAATGAAAAGTTGATAAAGTATACATGAAAATATATGAACTTATATTAAGTTGATAATATTATGCAATGTAATTTATCTTCTTTTACTTTAGAAATGTTCAATATTTCATATATAAGAATTGAACATAAAATAATTTTCAATTAAAAGCTGTGCATTTAAAATCTGAAATTGATAATGATAATTTACTATATATGTAGTTGATTATTTAAATTATTACCTTTGTTACAAACCTACTGGCATTTGCATCATCTGTTGTCATCTGTTTTTTCTGTTCTTTTCTCATAAAAGGCAGGCATTTCTGCTTGTATCCCTAGTTCCTTCATTAATTCAATAGCATCCCTAAAACCACGGTCTACTACAAAAATGTCACTGGGGTCAATCCATGATTTGATTTCTTGTATGTTGTTGTTTAAAATATGTTTTAGAATGGATGCATCATTGTTTTTTTGAGTCAGCAAAATATGGCCCTAAAACACTCACAAAATAACCAGTGGTAGAGACAATTATCATGGGTTTAACTAATGGTCTGTGCTTGTGCATACTAAAGCTTTTCTCCTTTGGAATTGAAAGTTGTTGCTTTTGTTAATGTAAATATATGTTCCATCAAGAACTAGAATTGCCTGGTCATTGCTTTCAGCTAGAAGGTCTTGTGCTAATTTTCTGGTGTGTTTTTGAATGATTTCTTCTCTAGTAACATGTTCAAATCCAAGATGGGCTGGAACAATGATATCACAAAGAGCTTGTCTAGCTGAGTGAATTGCTCTTCTTATACTTGATTTTGTTATATTGAATATTGTTGATAATATTTTGTTTGAAAGTCCACATTTCATTTTAAAGAGGAAAAATACCAAGTGTTGTTATGGAGGTTCTTGCTGGAGTGTTTTTTATTGAAGATTCAACATGTTTGGTATAAATCAAGAAATTGTTCTTTGTTTAGGCCTGTTAAGTTGATTAAATCTTCATCTGTATAGGTATGCATACTGTCAAATGACATTCTCTTGTTTGAAGATTTTAAGGGCAATTTCTCTTGTTTTATTGATGAATTCAGTAATAGTAGTTCTGTTCAAAATGATTGTTCTTTTTTTTTTCATGTTCACTAGTTCTTCTTTATTAAATTCGTTTTAAGTTGTGATTGAAATGAGAAGTACAACATCTGCTTTCAGCTGTGATAATAATTCCATGTTCAATGAATACTGAATATCTTATATTTGCTGGTACAACTATGATTTTGGGACCTGGCTTTTTACAAATAAAACAGTAGGAATGGCTTTTGGATGTAGATTTAATGGGAAGCTGAATGGACGGTGGACTTTTACAGGCTGTAGATGTTGTTGCTGTTGCTATCTGATTTTCAGTAGATTTTCTTGATGTGTCTGAAACAGATGACTTTGGCTGTGCACTAGAAACTGGATACACTTTTTTGCTGCAACCTCCACAAATAAAATCCAAATTGGTTGTTTGCATCAAATAGAATTTCCGTAAATATTTAGCTATATTTTTGTTGACAGGTCTTCTTTGATGCAGTTTTAGCTTTTTTCTGCACAGCACACATATCTTTTGAGGCATCCTAGAAAAAAAGATGAATCATAAAAATATGCCTTATATTTTATTAAATTATTAAAGTTAATTATCACTGCAGAGTATCTTAAATTAATCCTATATCATTTTGTGTTTTCCAGTCTTAAACTGAACAAACTTTTTGCAACCATACCAGTATTTGTGATAAGTCTATCTTTTAACAATCATTTTTTTTATATTTATCACATTATTTTTAATATTATAAAAAAAAACTTTTAAAATTCAAAGCAAAATAAAACACATGAGTAAGACATTATCTAAAGAAAGTTGTTGAAAAAAAAAGAAAAAAAAAAGGGTAGCTACCTGGTTTTGAACTCCGGCCTATCGGGTGACAGCCACCGATTACATCCACTAGGCTATAGAGTACCTTGTCTTTTACATCTGCAAAACAAATATTAATACACTTAAAAAAACATTTTCACTCTGTTGCTCCTTTTAAAACGACACTTTAAGGCTCTTTTCTGTAAAACTTTCAAAAATTTCAATTCATTACCAAATATTTTAATTTCACTATTGATTTATCACTATTCTTCTATAATTTTAAAAGTTGACATGTTGACGTCTGCGTCCGTAACAACACAAAATGACAGGTCGAAATAAACATTTTGATTCGATACAGAAATTGAATTTAAAAGTATTATCGTCACAAAATATAATTATACAAAAGTTTTTACCTTTCGTTTCCAGTTTTTGCACCTACATCGCTGAAAAGCGTTGGAAAACGATCAGAGAGAAAAACAATAGCAGTCTACTTTCAGTTTCAGATTCAATGTCGAGTTAATTCCCTTGAATACAGTAGTGGTCAATTCTCGAACCAAAAGTTGGCGTTCGTACGCATTTTTCTGTTTCTTACGAGAAGCGGGTTAAACATAAATGTAATGTGCTATATTGTCTTTAGTATTTATTTATTAGCAAGACATAAACAAATGTTTTCCACAAACGGATAACATTTTTTTCTGATCAACCACGTATTCGGGCAGGACAAGTTCGGATAATGATTAGAAATAAAAACACGTAAAATATGTTATAAATCAGTTGCTGTCTAAGTTTATATAATTTTATTAAAGGTCTACATGAGTAATTAGTTTAGATAAGATTTTTTAAAGCAAACATATTGTTTTCATGCCAAATATCATGGGAATTATCAGCTAAGACCGAATTTCCATAGCAACAGCAAATGTCGGAAAACATTATTTTTAGATATGAAGAGCCAAACCCGACACCACCATATTTCGGCCACAGCTTTAGTATATATTTAGTATCATTACCTGAAAAGGACTTTGTGTCGCTTGTGGCTCTTCATATGTTATTTTAAGAAAATACGACAGCGAACGTTCTGAATTTCGCTATTTTGACAATTATGCATGGTTAATAAGTTGTGTTTTCTAGACATTAAAATACGATTTACTGTAATATTTTGTGATTTTTTGTTAGAATATAGGCCATTTCTTTTAAAATATGTAGGATGTCGTTTATATTTCATGGTTTTGCATTTGTAAAATTACTGGGCTAAAAAGCCCTGTTTGTGAACCTTGTCCTTTATTTTGCAGACAGGGATAATCAAGATATATATACTTACTGTAACAGTTTCAGTATTTAGTGTAAGTCGGTTACAATAAAGGACGTTGCATATAGATGTAGACAATTCAAAGAGTCGTAGTTATAACTTCAAAACATTTAAACCCACTATTGTGTGGACTCCAAAATATATTAAATAGAGAAACACAAAACCAGTAAGTAACGCCCAAAACGACAAACTTGTAAATGTTGCAGGCTAGGTTTGATTGAGAGTGTTTATGAACGGTACTGGAAAGTGCAGTCATTAATTTTCAGTATTAAAGCGCCAGGCAAGCCCATATAATTATGTGGCTGTAAACCTGGTTTATTATGTCATGTATCAAGCACAATTTCAGCTTAAAAATCTTGTGTCGTTCATATCTATTGATAAACGATACTGATTATTTGATGCTAAATATGTATTAGGATATTTTATCACTTTGCACGACAGTACGATTTTCTAACAGCTTCAGATGACATTAATTTCACTTGCGATTGGCTTTGTTTCGTTTATTCATGACATATATTAATATAATAATATATGCGTTGTATTGAATAAACTAACTTGTTTATAATTATATCTCGAAGTTGTGATATTAACTCAAGCGTTTACTCAAAATTTTTCTTAAAATGATATAATATATGAGTTCAGTGTGTCACAGTTAAGTGTGTCAAATACATTCAGACAACATGAGAAAGTAATCAGTTCGTGACTTGCACTTATTCATTCTCAAAGTGTTCCTATTTCTGACAGCTCAATTTAAGGAGTATTTGAGTTATACTGTAATTGAATGTTTTATATTCGATCTTATACAAAGATCATAAGTTAATCCCTTTGTCTGTGATACTGTGATTATCGATGTATTTGATGGAAAGACAAGTGTTAAAGCTAAAGAAAAGAAAATATGTGTTTAAACAAACTTCAATTATTGTCTTTATTATATAATCTATAAATAGCTTTGAAATGCCTTTCCCTGATTGGCTAACAAGCAACTTTTTGTAAAAAATAACAGGTCAATATCAGAGTATATTCACTGTTTTTTTTCCTAAAAATAGATTTTCAGATTATATTCACCGGTTTTTCTTCTAAAAATAGATTTTCTGGAAATCCCTAAAAGACGCGAGACTTTGACCTGATGTCACGACAAGTTTGTTGTTATTGTTCTGGAAAAAAACGTTGAGTGGGGTGTACATAAGAGTCAAATTAGTCTATTTTAGTTATCATTTTACATTTTTAAGAACAATAGGGATAAGCATGCAAATGGAAATGACCAAATTATGGAAACAGTAGACAAGCTGAAAAATAATGATTTCCGTCGTATGCAATGGCAGATGTGATAAGCCATATAAAAGCTATTTATAAATTATATAATAAAACAGATATGGACTTTTTAGCTGTTGAATATGATGTGATATGTACTGAAAAATTAATATTGACCTCGGCTATCACCTCGGTCAATATTAATTTTTTCAGTACATATCACATCATAGTCAACAGCTAAAAAGTCCATATTTGTATATTATTTCATAGACAATAGATGTAGTCAAAGATTTCTGTCATAATAACTAGTGGGATGTAATTCTTATGATACAAGTTTATATACATTTTGTACTTGTATTCAGTGTCAAATTCTGACATAAAGGCAACCGGACATTAGTTATGACCAGTTTTCTTAGAATTGGCGAGTTAAGGGTCTACACAAATAAGACGTATCTTTTTTAGGTAGTGGAATGGAAAACAAACTTTGTTTGATGTTGATTACGTCTAAATAATTTCAACCATTTGACATTCTCCATTATTCCTTTGAATTATTCCTTAAAAAATAAATAAACTAAAAGAGAAATATTTATACCTCCAAAAATAAAAACAACAAAAAAAAGAAAGAATGAAAGAAAAGGAAACAAACAGCCCGAATAAGATTGTGAAAATTTACAAAACAAAAGTCAGTAATCTCCGGCATATTTGACGGAACGTTTTGAAAAAAAACAGAGACTCGAGAAACTGCGCATGTGTATATTTATAATACATATATAAAAACATATAAATGATTTGTTTTGATACTTCTGAAAACAGATCACTGAGGTGTGAATATTCAGAATAATTGAGCTAAGATTTTGTTTGTAGAAAGCTTTGCGAAATTCAAACAATATATTAGGTTTTTCTTAGCGATAATTTACATAAAAATCTAATAAAACTGCCATGTTTCGTTGTTTATAAAAACTATCTCTTTAAAATTCCTGAAAACGTCTTTTTTTACAATACACAGAAAAGTTTTTCTTTTAGCACCTAGAAAAATTCAGGTTATGCAATATTTAACAAATTAACAATTCCAATTGAATTGAATTGAATTCTTACTTATAATTGGATATTGCCTGTTAATGACTTGCTTTCAATTAAACTATTTTGGTTATCTTTTAAACATATATTAAGTAGACCATTGAACACTTTTCATGCAGAAAAAGAATCTACAATCGAATAAATCAGTTATTAATTTTGAAGAAATATTTTTTCAAAAGCAATTAAGTCGAATGTTGCATATATAGAGGATATTGAATGAGTGTAGGTTTAATACTTAATTTATTGAACGAGTTGATTAAAATCATATTAAGCGAGCCTTATTTCTTCAACATTCCTTAATAATAATAATGATAATAATAATAATAATAATAATAATAATGATTATAATAATAATAATAATAATAATAATAATAATAATAATAATAATAATAATAATAATAATAATAATAATAATAATAATAAATAATAATAATAATAAAAACAATAAAAATAATAATAAATTAATAATAATACTAATAATTATAATAAATAATAATAATAATAATAATAATAATAATAAAACAAACAAACAATTTAAGCTTATTTTGTTTGGGAAGAAAGACCAAAAAATTTCTGTGGTTGTAGTTATATAGAACATATTTAAAATCATTTTTAAATTACAAAAATAGGATTGATAAAATGGATAAGACCTCATGTCACCGAGTTCTGTTTTAAACAGGTCGATTTTATGTTTTAGTTACATGTATTATTGTTTCGAAAGTGTTGAGAAGCAAGAATAACGTTTTAATTGTTTGAAATTATTTACATAAAACTTCCCATAAAGCTATTAAGTACTCGCTGTTTATAAACATACATTCTTTTAAAATTCCAGAAAACGACTTAATTTACCGTTCTCACGGTTATTAGTCATATAAAAAGAAAAAAAAACTTTTTCTATAAAATTACAATATGCAGCTCATTTTTATACCTCGCGATTATGTTTTATTTTAAAATATATATATCACATTAAATAACTTTCTTACAATTTAATTTTATTGTTCTCTTTCCAACAATAAACTCTTAAATCTATTTTCATGAATAATTTATGTCAAGAATTCTATTTACTTCCTGTGTAAAAAGAAAGGTTCATAATCAAATCAAACAGTACATATTGTAACAGTTGTTACGAAATAATTAGTGCCGTGAAAGTAATATAATAATTTTAACGAAATGAAATAGCTTCATCAAAAATTTAAAATTGCACTGTGTTATGTGATTCGAAAGTAGGTCGTTAAATACACTAAATGTAAGGTTAAGTCTTCAAAATCAACATACGAGTGTGTGCATTACAATTATACTGGTAGGATATTTGTTAATAAATCAATATCAATATATAACGTTTATGTTTAGTAAAGGTACAATTCAATTTGTATTTTGGTTGTAAATGGTCATTTGCATTTTTGAATATCGATTATAATCAATCATAATCTGATATGAACATAAATAAATGAAACTGTTTTTTGTATGTCGATATAAATATACACCTGCAATTTGTCATGTCATACAACTTTTACATACTCTCATATAAATTCATATTGAATAAAATGGTCAAAAGCCAGAAAAAATATATGTCGGTAGCATATAAAATTCTTCAAAGTGATTGAAGCAAAGAATAATGTTAAAACAGTTTTGACTGAATACTTCTAATATTGTCTTACATGAAATAAGAGTACAAAATTTAAGCATTTTGAAGACCAATTCAAGCAATTCCAAAATTTTCAATTTTGTAACAACATGCCATTTTTTCAGCTAAAGATTAAACTCAAATAAGATTTAAAAAGATAAATAAACTTAATAATTATATTCTAGTCAGAGGTTCTATGCTATATCTTTTATTAACATTTGTGGTATTTGCTACACTTTTACACAGTCTCGCTATAACAATAAAGTTTCCAAGCATACACGTTCTCAATAACTAAGAACAATAATAGTGTATTATTCATGTAAAACTATCTTATATGACACAAAATAAACACAATAATATCGGGTTTTATTGATTTTTCAATTTTATTTACAAAGTTAATAAAAAATAATTTCATTTAACTGCTTCAAACATAATTAAACGTTTATAAGACTGATATAGTCTTAGATTGTTTTACTTTTTTTCATCGGCTGTAAGTAAGCCAAAGAACAAAATGCGGCGTGTCTAATCTTACATAATTTGTCATACTTTTATACAGACAAACTATAATAATGAATAATATTTTCATGCACTTAAGTCATTAATTATCTTGTTTTCTAGACATCGTAATTTTAGTTTTGTTTAAATTACAGACAAATAATTTTTCCTACGATTTTATCCCTAGCTGTTTATTATTTATCGGTCTGATAAACTCCCTTAGACGCTTTGACGATCGATACATCTAATGGAAAAAATGAGTGTGAAACTAATCAAACACCATTTGTATTGACAAAAAATAAAATGCTGTTATCATTTAACAGATATATCTAGATAATGATACTGAATTTGTGAGTTGGTTACAGCAGAAGTAGGCTACGATATTGTGTAAAGATGTTGAGTGCATCAAAATTGAGCGTCATTTCTTCCTAACTGGTAGTCTTAAATAACTTAATCTCATATCTATGTAGTTTTGTGTAAGACCGAGTACTTTGTCATGGGTTAGTATATATTTTCAAGCGACGCCATACGCGTAATACAAACATTGCAGAAAACACAATACATCTTATACCTTAATTTAAATCTTTAAACTCAGCATAATATTAAAATATGTCGCAATATTATCAATATAAATCAATTTGTTTATTTGACTTGCTAAGTCATTCCCAAGAGTTGTGGCTGTTAACTTAAAAACATTTATTATGCTGGAATGCGGTTGGAATATAAAATCTCAATTTGTTCAGGGTTCCCAATATCGACCATTTTGTCGACTTGTGTTGTGTTTTGTTATTATTTATGAGTTTGTTAAAATTAAATTTCAGACGGGACTGAAAATCAAATCTCATTAGACGCGTGGAGTGGAAACAATTGTTTGTATCGTACTATTTTAAATTATATTGATTTAAATTTACATGATTAATTACGCGTATCGTTCACAAGCAGCGTTTTACATTGGAATTAACAGTCAATACATACATCTGAAACTAAAAGCAATAAAATGTTTATGTTTCAGATTTTTTTTGTCTTAATCCATACCCTTTTTCTTTTGTTAGAGAGTATAAGGTTAAGTTATTTTACAAAAAAGTAAACTGTTTTTTGTTTGTTTCTTTTTTGCATTAGCACACTCGATTTTAAACACATATTGTTTCATTCTGTATAATTATAAAGTGATTTAAACAGTTTGTTTTATGTATTTAAGATACAGAGCAATTAAAAAAAGAATTGTTCATCTATAACTATGTTTAAGCTGAACTCAATTTCAATAAAAAAAATAATATAGCAGTACGAAAGAGAACTAAAAATTCTAACATCAAAGCAAAGAATTCATTTTATCAATAATTTGTTTACTAGAGTTAAAAACATGTGTGCTAACGGCATGGATTTAGTATATACACGTATCTATACTTATTGTAATTCTACAATAATTAAGTTTAACTCAGGAGTCATATAAAATTATGACTTATGATTTAAGAAAACACTATATGTATTTTGATATCCTTAACGAGTAACCAAACAAAGTTTACAAACGCCATTACTTGGCAATTACAACATACTCAAACGACGATAAAACACAATGATTATGAATACATGTTTTAGACATATTTCATATCCTGAGCAATGTTATGTGTCATATCCTTATTATCTGAATGCTTCATATGCAATCGACTTTGAATTATAATTTAACAATAAAAAATGTGCACTTAAACCTTCCAAATGGAGCGCTACCTGGATATCCAAATATGATCTGATGATCTGTTTTCTTTTGTTTTATTTTTCCTTATATGATATGATAAAATATAAGCCTGTATTGAGTTCAATGAAATCAAAAAGATCAACTGCAACATAGTAGAACTATTTTAAAGATTAATTTCTGAAATTCCTAAATATTGTTACACAATGTTTCTATGGAAATCATTAATTTTGATATGTGTGGAAAAAAATATTGAAAACGCTGAATACTGCTCAATCCAGTGCAAGGAGCGTTGACGGTAGCTTGCAATTATCACAACCGTCCATAAACAGGCTCAATAAAACCGAATCTGCAAACAATTTTAACTTTGCCGCGTTGGGTCTGCTGTAGGGATTCTGTTTTTCTCTGAGATAATCTTGAATGTGCCATTGAATACATGTTCATCTTATTCTGACATAAGCTGGAGTTAATAAGGTAAACAGAACCATACTTGTAATTGACACTTTTGTCGTGAGTTTGTTTCTACCTTAGGACTGTATTTAGACAAACGTACGACAAATAAACATCTGAACAATATAAATGAAAAAAAAGTCGACTATGTACATTTCTATAAACAAGTAACAGTGAAGATATATAGAATAATGTATTTCTGAAGTTATGCACATTTTTCAAATTGAGATGAATTTATTTTCATTTTTACTATTTATATCTAAATGATGATTGACCAATAATTGATAATAAGAATTGTTTAGGACGAAAAAAAAAACTGCTTAACGTAATTTTTTTTATTTACTTAGCGTAACCGATATATTCTAAAGGAAAGGATATTTATTGAAATTCCCGTTCGCCACCTAAGGTTATTAAATATCCTTAATAAGTTTAACATGAAATAGATATGACACAATGTAAGCCTTTTTGACAAAATGTCACTTTTATGAATGGCTGACAAAATAAAAAATGTATTTGACATCGTTTATTTGTTTCCCAAACGTTCAAAATGGGTGGGGTTGCTGATATTAAGATTGTTAACAATAATAATTATACGTAAATATTAAGATAATGTTATCAGAATGATTGTTACAAGGAATAGAAACAGACAAAGTAGATAACATATTTGACATGTTACATAACACACATGTTGTATCTATATAAATACGTTTATTGGTACATTTTTCTTATAACCTCTTACAGGATAACAGCTTTTATCACTGATATGATACGCAGCCAACTATCTAATTTACCTTTTTGTACTTGAGGAATACAAAGCTCAAATATACTTTTTCAATTGGATATAAAGAACGATAAAAAATTGTTAAAATAAAGGCATCTATTTTATGATGAGAATTTATAAACTGTAAATAAAGCTATACATTATTTATTTGAAATGGTAAAATACGTTTTTATATTTCAGAGAGCAGCGACACATACAATGGCGTATGGTGGCTTTTTAGTTTTATTAGTAGAGGAAGGCATGAGATGAATTTACGCGCATTATTTCAGGCAAAAACAAGGACTTCATTTGTACCACCAACGATCCGTAAGCTTAGCTTGATAGCTTCCCTATATGGAAGAATCATAACTACAGCGGTGACCTGTAAGTGATTCGAGGTCAACGGCCCTAACAACTCGGTAACGGACCATTCATGGAAGTCTAATATGACAATTGACTAAGAATTAGATGTCTGTTAACATAAATAAACAGTTTTCCCAAGAATAAGTTAACAACAACAATAATAACAACACATATTCGCATTACAGATATAACTTTAGTTTATCCCCGTATATATAACGCGTACGTTATCTGTAATTTACTCATGATATTTGTTATGTGTAACGTTGTTTATGATTGGTCGGCAATAACTCTTTATAGTTACCGTAAACAGAGGATATTGCAGAAGTATGTATTTAATACAAAATTTATTAAACAAGTTTAATAAAATCATATTATGCGAGGCTTTGCATATTGTTCTATTCAACGCGTTTCATAGATACGTCGAATATAATATTCTATTGATCACATGTTCAAAATATATAGGAATAAATCAAAGTCTAAGCTGACAAACGTTCGACAAATAAACTTCCGAACAATATAAATGATGTTAAGTCGACCATGTACACTTCTATAAACAAGAAACAAGAGAGATATATAGAATAATGTACTTCTGAAGTTATCCTCATTGTTTAAATTGAGATAAATTTGATATTCATTTTTACTATTTATATCTAAATGATGATTGACCAATAATTGATAATAAGAAATGTTTAGGACGAAATAAAAAAAAATGCCTAACGTAAAAATATTATTTACTAAGCGTAACCGATACATTCTGAAGGAAAGGATATGTAATTAAATTCCCGTTCGCCATCTTAGGTTATTAAATATCCTTTATAAGTATAACATGAAATAGATATGACACAATGTAAGGTTTTGTGACAAAATGTAACTTTTATGAATGGCTGAACAAATTAAAATGCATTTGACAGCGTTTATTTGTTTCCCAAACGTTCAAAATGGGTGGGGTTGCTTATATTGAGACAGTTAACCTTAATATACGTAAATATTAAGATAATGTCATCAGAATGATTGTTACAGGGAATAGAAACAGACAAAGTAGATAACTAATTTGAAATGTTACATAACACACATGTTGTATCTATATAAATACGTTTATTGGTATATTTTTCTTATAACCTCTTGAAGGATAACAGCTTTTATCACTGATATGATACGCAGCCCACTATCTAATTTACCTTTTTGCACTTGAGGAATACAAAGCTCAAATATACTTTTTTCAATTGGATATAAAGAACGATAAAAAATTATTAAAATAAAGGCATCTATTTTATGACTGTAAATAAAGCTATAAATTATTTATTTGAAATGGTAAAATACGTTTTCATATTTCAGAGAGCAGCGACACATACAATGGCGTATGGTGGATTTTAGATTTATTAGTAGAGGAGGACATGAGATGAATTTACACGCATTATTTCAGGCAAGGACACGGACTTCACTTGTGTCACAGACGCTCCGTAAGCTTAGATTGATAGCTTCCCTATATGAAAGAATCATAACTACAGCGGTGACCTGTAAGTGATTCGAGGTCAAAGGCCCAAACAAACTCGGCAACGGACACATTCATGGCAGGCTAATATGAAAATTGACTAAGAATTAGATTTCTTTTAACCTAAATAAACGGTTTTCCAAAGAATAAGTTTACAACAACAATAACAACAACACATATTCCCATTACAAATATAGCTTTGGTTTATCCCTGTAGATATAACGCTTACTCAATCTGTAATTTACTCATGGTATTTGTTTTATGTAACGGTGTTTTTGATTGGTCGGCAATAATCCTTTGAAGTAACCGTAAATAGAAGATATTGCAGCAGTATATATTTACTACTTAATTTATTAAACAAGTTGAATAAATTCATATTATACGAGACTTTGCATAGAGACATATTGTTCTATTTAACGAGTTTCATAGATACGTCGAATACAATATTCTATTTATCACAAAAAAATCAAAGCCTTAAAAAACTGTATCGAAACAGAATTCTCTTTTTTTATACAAATTCTATAAAAACTATTCAAATATAAATTATTCCATTAATTTATTTCAAATAACTTGGAAGAGACAAGATTTATTGGGCAAAGGGAGTAAATTTTGTTTTAAGTGGTCAATTAAGAGACCACAGCATTTGCGTCTGTAATAAATCAAATTACATTCATTTGCTAATGATTTTTAAAGAACCAATGCGACACTATATCATTTAAAAGAGACACTACAACATTAAAGTACAACAATTTACAAAGTATTTAATGCATGACCAAGTCAGCAAACAGTTGAATGTCCTTTGAAAAATAAATCATGTCTGAAAATTTTGTATGGTTGTTAACCTTTGAAACTTTGTCCTAGCAGCTGAAATTTTGAATTGGTATGTCAAGACAATAATCTATGCCAGGAAATGATGTTTGTCTAAATATACCAAAGTTACTATTTATATATGAAATATGTTTTTACTTTTCCTTGCGGTTTTTCAAAATCAATATAAATGAAACCGTTTTTTTTTCTTTTTTCGATGTGTCAATATGACACGCAATGTACTTTTGTTTCCTTTATCAATTACTCTAAGGGTAATAAGTCTGGAAACACAAAGCTGTACAAAGAGGTGATACCAATTAAAGCGAGACATTTAATCGTTTTGTCTGCATATTTTTTTAATATTCATTTAACATTCTTTTTTTGTTTGTTTTAATTTGAGGTTTAAAAAACACGTTTTAGGCAATGCTAGAATAGTACAAGAAATGAAGAAGTGTAGCTTAAGTGTTAATTCAAATTGATTACAGTTTAATTAAAAAATAATTATCAAAGATTCAAAAGATTTTTTCGATCCCAGTGTATGTCAGTTTCTTTGAAATATGTAACAAACCGAAAAATTATGTATATGGTCGTTGAAGTCTATGATTAGATCCTGTATTGTGTTGTTATAATGAGATCAAAATAGTCATTCATGTCGAAGGCAGTTGTTTGTCTGTGTGTTTTAAGTTTACATTTTTTCTTTTGTTACAGTAGTTGTTTTAATACACCGCATTTCGCATGTGATACATTATCAGCGGCTTTCTCCAAGCAAAAATATGTAGTCTTATTGAATAGTCGGTGTCTATAATATTTTTTGTTATAAACGGCTATTGGAGCAGTAAATTATCTATATCGCTATTATAGTCAATTGTATTTTGGATTCTAGGAATAAATGCGAAAATTGAGATCTTTTTCAATTATTAATTTGAGTTATAAAATTCATTTTTCAATATAACATGTCTACTTTTCAATAGAAAACAAAACTGTTCTTGACAGTTTGTAATAGGTTTCAGTCGGCTAACATTAAGTAAACGACATTAAGTACAATATCTGATATTGCACGTTATCCCTTGAGAACATTAAAAGCCATCATGACTCGACTTCCTCATGAAAACGTTATTGTTGTATGTGTGTGTTTAATTCATAGAATGAATGTGAACAAAGCCCCATGTGATTAGATCGAGATGAAAAGCGGAATATTGTACTGATCGTATAAAGATTAAAAGATACAATCATAAAATAATTGTATTAATTCACTTATCTTTGACATAAATAAATTGCTATATCAACACGGTCGGGTCGAACTTTAATCGCAAAGAAGTTTAAACAATGATGAGTGGCTTTGTGACATTTGTACCAGGTGTGCATCATAAATATTCTATATTTTAAGTACTTAATCTATGCACATCTTCAAATTGTCTTAATTGCTTCGCATGTAATTGGGTTGTCGATATTCATTTCCGTATACAAAGGTTACTTAGAGCATTTTAGTAATGGAAAAAAAGTGTGTTGTGTAATTGCTAAGGGAGGTAGCAAGAAAGGCAAAAGTAGATATGATACACTAGTACATGTATGTACTTAAGGCTTATTGAATCACGAAAACAAAACAATGGTTTCACTTGTGTAAGGGGTTTGTACAAAGTTCATATTAAAATGAAAACAATCACATAAAATGATGAAAATCATTTTTGGCACATATACATCATTTTTTTAATGTACGGAAAAGATGATACGCTACAACCTTATTAATAACGATGTACTTTACTGCAGTATATCATATTATGTCAGACAAATAAAACAAATATAATTTCTGATCCAAGGAAATAAAAAATACTTCATTTGCGGTTTTTTTCAGTTTGTTAAAAATAATATTTATGTTAATTTCAGATAATCATTATAGAATCTTACCTCTCTACTATTTTTAGTGATTTTCATATCACTTTGACGACAGTTTATATCACAATTAGATACAATTTTACAAGTAAATTCCCAAACAACCAAGTTTAAAGGCAATAAAGGCTGAAAAATAGTTTTTGAGATAATTTTAATTTTCATTAATTTTTCAGGTTATTCTTTCATTTTCAATAATTTAGAATATCATGCAAAAATATATTAAAACACTGCAATGAATGATGTTAATATGTCAACGTTAAGAAAATCTAGCTATAAAACGTGACGGAAAATCGAAAATTTTATCTTGATGTGTTTAACATTTTCCAACTACCGTATTATTGAAGGCCTGCGTCTTTAAAATACATGTAACAATAATTCCTACTAAATTATCAAATATCTTTTAAATTAGTTGATATTTAGAAACTTTATCAAGTTTCTTCTCAAAGAAACTAGTAATTTGTCCAAAAATTGCAATGTTTTATTTATTAATAATGTATGCATCATATCTGTCTGTTGGTTAATATTTTGCAGTGTCCGCACGTTTATCTTGGTAGAAAGAACATAAGATATGTACTCTTAGACTAAATGGCGGTGGTTCTATCCTCGGACAAGGCAAAATTTCTCCATGACAGCTGATATTTGACATTGATGTAATGATCAGTTCTGTCTCGTCATTAATTTAATAATGATGTGGGATTAGTAATTGTTCACTTGGTCAACAACATAATAAATGACCATTCAGCAAAATGGTTGACCTTCATATGTATTTACACACATTTTAAATTTATTGAAGATTCAATCATTCATTAAAATGTAAAGTTTTCTTCATGTAAGATACGAAATTCAAATGAGAAAAAAAACTTTTTTTTTTTTGAATCCAAAATCTTTGTACTGATTCTATACAAATAATTCTGATACATTTCAAAGAAAAAAGGAATATATCATTTCAATATTGAAAAGAACAGTTATAAACATTATCTTAATAGTGTTGCAACTTAACAAATCAAAACAAAAAAACTTTATGCAAGTAGTTTTACTAGTAATCTACTTTTGATAAAAGAAAACATTATTAAAATGCCATATTATTCATTACTTTTTTCACTTGCTCACGATTCTAATATAACATTCTGATTAACAATGTCAAAGCTTTAGCACTCTTAAATAGTTGTTTGTTTAATCGTATTTGTACTTGAAAAAAGTTTTGATGAGAATACTGTAACACTTCATATAATTAACCACAGATAAGTATGCTTCAATCAATTGAAATAAATAAAAATATAATGAATAAACAATAAATAAATAAATAAATAAATAACTGTGTACCCTAAAATCATTTCTGATTCATTTGGACAAACACACGCCAAAATATAATACGATAAAATAAATTTTATTAATGCTTTATAAAGTATAGTTCTTTCCTCTAAACGAACATTACCTAAACCAGATATTGTTCAAAATGTTAAATATTTAATGATATTTTATAAACACAGTTAATTTTTGGTACTCAAGAATTTTGGTACTCAAGACTCATACTAATGCCTTCTTGTGTCCTCCATGATATACGACATGTATAGGAAACATGTCAATTGAGTACACATTTCTCAATTTTGAAGGGCTTAGAAATTATTCAATTTGTTAGTCATTGTACGTCAGACGTAATTCTGCAATTTTAAAAGAGTTCACTGTGTATTACACTTAGATTTAGACAAAACATTAGATGTCAATAGCGTGCATTGATGTTATTTACTATTAGAATCATCATCGTTCCAGACAGCAGCTAAATTTAACTCTCATTTGAAGTGTATATTTCATACCATAGAAATTCCATCAGAAAACAAGTAAAGCATTTTTTCCATAGAAGTTGCATTCCTGTAGTTGCTCTTTTATTTTGTAGTTTTGGTAATGACAGATCCAGTATAAACATAAATGTTTCAACAATCAAGATTTGATGGACAAATAATGTACAAAAACTTACAAGGGAATATCGAACGAAAGCAGTGAAGTTAAAACTGAAAAGAGGAAGAATTTTGCAGAATCTATTTGATCTTATCTTTCGATGAGAACACTTTTTTCATGCATCCCTTAGCACCGGTTTAAGAAATGAATATAAGGCCATCAACAACTAATTTATATATTGTTTCTTTGGAATGTGTTTATTAAATATATTCTACTATTTTATATCTAGTGTCAGTCACCTGGCTCTAGTTTACTCTGACTAGTTTACATCAACTCGTACATTCTATGGCTAAACATGTTAAGTTATTAACAGGATGCTATGCTCAGAAATTGTCCCTTCTTTTTCCTGTTTTCTTTGAAAAAGAAAATGATAACATTTGCTTTATAATGTTGTAATGTGGATTAAAACCTGGTATGTATGCTGATTTTACCTGGAGAAACAAAGAATCGAATGTGATAAACGTTTCATAATGTAAAAACAGTCTTACATGTTCTGTATCTTGATATTTCAAGCGCAATACTTACTTTATAACAAAAGCAAGACTAAGTTTAATTGCTTACAAAATCAGAGGTATAGGCAAATGAGAGTACTATTTCGAAACTGTAACAACATATAAAACAATAACAATGAGAGCATTTCAATACTTATTGGGCCATTAATAAAATCGATTTATAATCAAAAGTATTACTTCTTTTATAGTATGAAACAGGTGGATTCTAATTTATTTTCTAGTTTGGTAATTGTTCTTTTAATACAAAATTTGTCTCCGTTATTTATTATTTTGTAAGGTCTCTGCAGTCTTAACATGTGTAGAAGTGAACAATCAATTGTTCAGTAATGATGAAGATGATGATGATGCTGCTGCTGCTGCTGATGATGATGATAATAATAATAATAATGATAATAATAATAAGCATAATAATAATAATAATTATAATAATAATAATAATAACAATAATAATAATAATAATAATAAATGCTAATAATAATTATAATGATAATAATAATAATAATAATAATAATAAAAATTAATGATAATAATAATAATAATTTTATTGTTTTCTTTGCGTTAAAAGATACCTGTTCATGAATGCGGTAAAAGGCAATGTAGTTGTACATGATTTTTAAATACAGAACATTAACAGCACTTATTAATTTGCAAGTTAAAGTCTACCAAACCAAATATCCTCAGTTGATTTTTGTACCCAATGTCTGTAGTCATTTGCCTGTCTTGTGCTTTGAATTTATATTATAATATTTATCTCATTTACAGCAAATCAGTGCTCAGAAGACGAAATTTGAAATAGTTTATCAGCTTTAATGGTCATTTTGATATCAATTTAACATCATTTTATGCTGATTGCTTTTTGTTCATAAAACATTGTCGGTCTACTGTGTACAAATAAACACTATTGAATACGTCTACAGTTTTGCTTATATCTCATCTCTGCTCTCCTATATTGTCTAGATATTTGGCTGTGAGGAAGATATGAAAATATTCATGACAAGTTTATTGCTAAATTCGAGATATGAATGTATTGTTGAACATACCTAACATATAGTGTTGGCTTTTTGGAAAAGAATAAACATGCATTCGCTATTTCAAAAATGTAAGCACGGAAATTTGATTTAAAAACAAAGCAAAAATAAATATATTTTAATGAAATGCACAGAACGTGTTCTACTTAAACATTGAATCATTTGGTGCAGCGCAATCATTATTTTTTAAAACTTAATTTGTTCCTATTGACAGTCAGGATTTATTTCAACTGTGTAGTAAGGATAAAGAATCAGTTCGATTGTATTACAAGGTCACCAATAATATTGTTTATGACTTTTCTCCCGGTTAATCTGCTTTATACACTGTATGAAGTTCATGTATACAATGGAAAAATAGTGAGAGTCAAACTGCTAAAACAACATTTGAATTGACAGATACACTTTCCTGTCCTTATTTTACAGACAAAGTAAGAATGCAAATTATTACTGTATGTTAATAAATATATATTGAATAAGTCATAGCATATCTTTGAAGTTATGTATTGCAATTGATAAAAGTTACAGATAAGACCATTTGATACCGTGGCTTATAGAAAGGTAAGTAAATAAATATGACGTGAAAAGGCCTGATAATAAAATTATTAAATACAAATTCTTTAAGTATATTTTAACACACTTGAAAAATGTTTATAACAGCTAATGCACAATTTTGTAAGTAAAGTATTACATATATTATAAAGTTGTTTTCGTTAGAATGATGTTAAAGCAATATTTGGCTTTCAACAAGACATATAAATCTTTTATTACATAAAATTTGTTGTGCCACATACGATGTTCAAAACAAAAGATACATGAAACATAATCGTGTTGTTCTACAATATAAGCAGTTATTAGTTTTCAAAAATCATTTTGTTCTTACTAGACAGTCTAGTTTAAACATTTTATCAATTATGTAGTAAGGATAAATAATTACTGCGATTTTGTCTCAATGTCAGCAATAAGAATAGTTATTATGATTTATCTCCCTAAATATCCAAGTAATATGTAATACAGTCAATATTTAAAAAGGAAATTGTGAGTGGTTATAAAAGTGATAAAACAATATTTGTATTTTGCAGACAGGGATAATCAAGATATATACTTTATACTGTAACAGTTTCTGTATTAATTGTAAGTCGTTTACAATAAAGGACGTTCCATATAGATGAAGACAATTCAAAGAGTCGTAGTTATAACTTCATAGCATTTTAACCCACTACTTTGTGGCACTCCAAAATATTTTAAATAGCGAAACACAAAATCAGTAAGAAACGCCAAAAACGACAAACTTGAAAACGATACAGGCTAGGTTTGACTGAGTCTGTTTATGGACGGAACAGGAAAGTGCAGTCATTAATTTTCACTATTAAAGCGCCAGACAAGCCCATATATGTGGTTGTAAACCTGGTTTATTATATCATGTATTTAGATGCACACTTTTTTATATTATTTTGATGTTGTTTGATGTATAGAAAACATGATTATATGAAATGAAAATAAATGCACGAAAATAGATAAATGATTTGCATATTGTTTACTGCCCCCCCCCCCAAAAAAAAAAAAAAAAAAAAAAAAAAAAATAATATTAAAATTGTAGTCCAAGTTGCCAGCACATATCATTTCTATTTGTAAATATTTATTAAATTTCAATGACCTGAATTCTGTTGATTGGTTCACAATGTGGGGATATTTGCTTAATCATCTCGTGTATAATAAACGATAATTGATAAACGATACTAATTAGTTGATGCGAAATACATATGAAATTTTATCACCTTACAAGACAGTACGATTTTCTTACAGTTTCAGATGACAATAAATTCACATGTGATTGGCCTTTTTTGTTTCTTCAAGACAGATAATATAATATATGCGTTTGTAATGAATAAACTAACTTGTATATAATGATATCTCGAAATTGTGATATTCACTCAAGCGTTAACTCAAATTTTTTCTTAAAATGATATAATATGAGAGTTCAGTGTGTCACAGTTTAGTGTGTCAACTACATTCAGACAACATGTGAAAAAGTAGTCAGTTCGTGCCTTGCACTCATTCATTCTCAAAGTGTTCTCATTTTCTGACAGCTCAATTTAAGGAGTATATGAGTTATATTGTTATGAAAGTTCTATATTGGATCTTATTCTTAGATCATAAGTTAATCCCTCTGTCTGTGATATTGTGATTATCGATGTACTATTAAAAGACGAGTGTTAAAGCTAAAAGCTAAAGCTAAAATAATAATAATAATAATAATAATAATAATAATAATAATAATAATAATAATAATAATGATTAATATTTTCATGCACTTAAGTCATTAATTATCTTGTTTTCTAGTCATCGTAATTTTAGTTTTGTTTAAATTACAGACAAATAATTTTCCTTCGATTTTATTCCTGTTTATTATTTATCGGTCTGATAAACTCCCTTAGACGCTTTGACGATCGATACATCTAATGGAAAAAATGAGTGTGAAACTGATCAAACACCATTTGTATTGACATATTTTTAAGCTACGCCATACGCTTAATACAAACATTGCATAAAAACACAACACATCTAATACTTTAATTTAAGTCCTTAAACTCGGCATAATATTAAAATATGTCGCAATATTATCAATATAAATCAATTTGTTTATTTGACTTGCTAAGTCATTCCCAAGAGTTGCGGCTGTTAAAACCATTAATTTATTATGCTGGAATTCAGTTGGAATATTTTTTTGTTTGTTTTGATTGGGTTTTACGTCACATCGACACAGTATAGGTCAAATTGCGTCGTTCCAGCTTTACTGGTGGAGGAAAACCTCAGGTGCCCTTCCGTGCATTATTTCAGGCACGAACGGGCACCTGAGTAGAACCACCGACGTTCCGTAAGCTCGCTGGATAGATTCCTCACATGAATCAAAAGTCCCTGTCGGGATTAGAACCCACTGCGATGAGGGGCAAGTGGTTTGAGTTAACGACCTTAACCACTCGGCCACGGATGCCCGTCAGTTGGAATATAAAATCTATACTTGTTCAAGGTACCCAATATCGACTTGTGTTGTGTTATGTTATTATTGTTAAAGATGTTGAAATTAAATTGCAGACGACACTGTAAATCAAATCTCATTAGACGCGTGGAGTGGAAACAATTGTTTGTATCGTACTTTTCTAAATTATATTGATTAAAATTTACATGATTAATTACACGTATCGTTCACAAGCAGCGTTTTAAATTTGAATTTACAGTCAATACATCTGAAACTAAAAGCAATAAAAAGTTTATGTTTTAGCAGTTTTTTTCTTAATTCATACCCTTATTCTTTTGTTAGAAAATATACATTTGTATTATAAGGTTAAGTTATTTTACAAAAAAGTAAACTGTTTCTTGTTTGTTTCTTTTTTGCATTAGCACACTCGATTTAAAACACATATGGTTTAATTCTGTATAATAATATAGTGATTAAGAACAGTTTGTTTTATGTATTTAAGATACAGAGCAATTAAAAATACAATTTATCATCTATAACTTTGTTTACGCTGAACTCAATTTCAATAAAAAGAAATAAAAAACAATAATATAGCATTACGAAAGAAAACTACAAATTCCAACATCAAAACAAAGAATTCATTTTTAAATTATCAATAATTTGTTTACTAGAGATAAATACATGTGTGCGAATGGCAGGGATTTAAATTAGTATATACACGTATCTATACTTTTTGTAATTTTACAATAATTAAGTATAACTCAAGAGTCATATTTTTTGTATGACTTATGATTAAAGAAAACTCTATATGTATTTTGATATCCTTAACGAGTAACCATACAAAGTTTTAAATAGAATCTATCACATTTATACTGGAAAATTTCTAACAATCGTCTAGATACGATTTGTTAAGTGTCGTATTTCAATTCCTGTTTATTATAAAATATTGAAATTTCCGTTGAAAGATTTTAATCTTAATTTGTCATTCCATTATATATTGTATGTAATTCCTAATCTAATTACAAAATGTCAGCAATGTTTTTGGGCGATTTATATTTGCATTTTTGTTCTTTTATTTCGTAAAGATTACATGCCTCGAAGCCTATCGTGGAATTTTACAATATTACGTTATCATATTTAAACATATGGTATTGTAAAGATTATATGCAAGTCGGAAAAAAGTACTTCAAATATGTTTTCGTAAACAACAAATCACAAAATATGTGAAAAATATGCAAATATTCTCACTTAAAATGACTATTCCTTAATTTTCTTTCTCAAGAGACGTACTTGTGAATATGTATGCTTTTATTTCAAAGTATGCCCATTTACAAACGCCATTACTTGGCAATTACAACATACTCAAACGACGATAAAACTGAAACACAATGATTATGAATCCATGTTTTAGACATATGCAATGTTATGTGTCACATCCTTATTTGCTGAATGCTTCATAGGCAATCGACTTTGAATTATCATTTAACACTTAAAATGATGTTCACTTAAACCTTCCAAATGTAGCGCTACCTTGATATTCAAATATGATCTGATGATCCGTTTTTCTTTTGTTTTATTGTTCCTAATATGATATGATATAATATAAGCCTGTATTTAGTTCAATGAAATCAACGGAACAAAAGATCAAATGCAACATAGTAGAACTATTTTAAAGATTTATTTCTGAAATGCCAAAATATTGTTACACAATGTTTAAATGGAAAACATTAATTTTGATATGAGTGGAAAAAAATATTGAAAATGCTGAAGACTGCTCAATCCAGTGCAAGGGGAGTTGACGGTAGCTTGCAATTATAACCACCGTCCATAAACAGGCTCAATTAAACCGAATCTGCTTTGCCGCTTTGGGCCTTCTTCAGGGATTATGTTTTTCTCTATTTGAGATAATCTAAGGTTATGAAATATCCTTTATAAGTATAACCTGAAATAGATATGACACAATGTAAGCCTTTTTGGCAAAATGTAACTTTTATAAATGTCTGACAAAATTAAAATGCATTTGACAGGGTTTATTTGTTTCCCAAACGTTCAAAATGGGCGGGGTTGCTTATATTGGGATTGTCAACAGTAATATACGTAAATATTAAGATACTGTTATCAGCATGATTGTTACAAGGGATAGAAATAGACAAAGAAGATAACTAATCTGAAGTGTTACATAACAGACATGTTTTTTTTGTTTGTTTGGATTTTTACGGTACGTCAACACATAACTGGCCATATCGTGCCGAACAGACATGTTGTATCTACATGTATATATTTATGATATTGGTACATTTTTCCTATTACCTCCTGAAAGATAACAGCTTGCATCACTAATATGATACGCAGCCCATCATCTAATTTACTTTTTTGCACTTGAGGAATACAAAGCTCAAATAGACTTTTTCAATTGGAAATAAAGAACGATAAAATGTTGTTTTTTTTATTAATATAAAGGCATCTATTTTATAATGAGAATTTATAATCTGTGAATAAAGCTATGATATTGTTTTTAATTTAAACGGTCAAACACGTTTTTATATTTCAGAGAGCAGAGACACATACATTGTCATATGGTGGTTTTTAGTTTTATTAGTACAGGACATGAGATGAATTTACGCGCATTATTTCAGGCAAGATCACGGACTTCATTTGTATCACAGACGTTCCGTAAGCTTAGATTGATAGCTTCCCTATATGAAAGAATCATAACTACACCGATGTCAAGTGATTCGAGGTCAACGGCCCTTACAACTCGAAAACGGACCCTTTTACGGCAGCCTTATATAAAAAATGACTAAGAAATAGATGTCAATTAACATAGATAAACAGTTTTCCCAAGAATAAGTTAACAACAACAATAAGAACAACACATATTCGTATTACAAATATAGCTTTAGTTTATCCATGAAGATTTAACGTTTACTTAATATGTTATTTACCAGTAGTATTTGTTTTGTGTAACGTTGTTTTTGATTGGTCGGCAATAGAGGATATTGCAGGAGTATCTATTTAATACTTAATTTATTAAACAAGTTGAGTAAAATCATATTATGCGAGGCTTTGCATAGCGTTATATTGTTTCTATTCAACGAGTTTCAAAGATACGTCGAATGTAATATTCTACTTAACAAATGTTCAAAATAAGTACGGAAAAATCAAAGTCTAAAAAACTGTATCGAAACAGAATTCGTGTTTTTCTACAAAGTCTATAAAAACCATTCAAGATGTAAATTATTCCATTAATTTATTTCAAGTAACTTGGAAGAGACAACATTCATTGGGCATTATGAGTAAATTTTGTTTTAAGTGATCAATTAAGAGACCAGAGAATGTGCGTCTGCAGTAAATCAAATTTCATTTATTTGCTAATGATTTTAAAAGAACCAATGCGACGTTATTATATGGTTTAATGGAGACACTACAACATTTAAAGTACAATTTACCTTGTTTGTAATGCATGACCAAGTCAGCAAACAGTTCAATGTCCATTCTGAAATAAATCATGTAGGAACATTTTGTATGTTTGTTAACTTTCGAAACTTAGTCCCAGCAGCTGTAGTTTTGGAATTGTAGGTCAAAATAATATTTAATGGCAGGAAAAGATGTTTGTCTTAGTTTTCAAAAGTAACTTTCTTATATGAAATATGTTTTTATTTTTCCTTGCGGTTTTCCCCAAATCAATATTCAATTTAATGAAACCGTTTTGTTTTCTTTAATTTTTATTTCGATGTGTCAATGTGAAATGCAATACACTTTTGTATCCTTCATCAATTACTCTAACGGTAATAAGTCTGGAAACACAAAGCTGTACAAAGAGGTGATAACAAAGCCAGACATTCAATCGTTTTGTCTGCATATTTGTTTAATATTCCTTTATCATTCTTTTTTTTGTTTTAAATTGAGGCTTGAAAAAAACGTTTAAGGCAATGTTAGAAAAGTACAAGAAATAAAGAAGTGTAGTTGAAGTGTTATTTCAAAGTGATGACAATTTAATTAAAAAATTATTATTATAGATTCAAAAGATATTTTTCGATCCCAGCTAATGTCGGTTTCTTTGGAATATAAAAAAAACCCGAAGAAGTATGAATATGGTCGGTTAAAGTCTATGATTCGATCCTGTATTGCGTTGTTATAATGAGGTCGAAAGCAGTTGTTTGTCTGGGTGTTTTAAGTTCTTTCGTTACAGTACTTGTTTTAATACACCGTATACCGCATGTGATACATTTTCAGCGGCTTTCTCCAAGCAAAAATATGTAATCTTATTGAATATTTCAATGGAAAACAAATCTGTTCTTGACAGTCTGTAATAGGTTTCAGTCGGCTAACATTTAGTAAACGGCATTAAGTACAATATCTGATATTGCACGTTATCCCGTGAGAACATTAAAAGCCATCATGACTCGACTTCCTCATGAAAACGTTATTGTTGTATGTGTGTGTTGAATTCATAGAATGAATGTGAACAAAGCCCCATGTGATTAGATCGAGATGAAAAGCAGAATATTGTACTGATCGTATAAAGATTAAAAGATACAATCATAAAATAATTGTATTAATTCACTTATCTTTGACATTAATAAATTGCTATATCAACACGGTCATTTTAATCTCAATGAAGTTTAAACAATGATGAGTGGCTTGGTGACATTTGTACCAGGTGTGTATCATAAATATTCTATATTTTAAGTACTTAATCTATGCACATCTTCAAATTGTCTTAATTACTTCACATGTAATTGGGTTGTCGATATTCATTTCCGTATAGAAAGGTTATTTAGAGCATTTAAGTAATGGAAAAAAATTGTGTTGTGTAATTGCTAAGGGAGGTAGCAAGAAAGGCAAAGGTAGATATGATACACTAGTACATGTATGTACTTAAGGCTTATTGAATCACGAAAACAAAACAATGGTTTCACTTGTGTAAGGGGTTTGTACAAAGTTCATATTAAAATGAAAACAATCACATAAAATGATGAAAATCATTATTGGCACATATACATCATTTTTTAATGTACGGAAAAGATGATACGCTACAACCTTATAAATAACGATGTACTTTACTGCAGTACATCATATTATGTCAGACAAATAAAACAAATATAATTTCTGATCCAAGGAAATAAAAATACTACATTTGCGGTTTTTTCAGTTTCTTAAAAAAACAATATTTATGTTAATTTCAGAGAAGCATCATAGAATCTTACCTCTCTACCAATTTTTGTGAGTTTCATATCACTTAGACGACAGTTTATATCACAATAAGATAAATTTTACCAGTAAATTTACAAAAAAACAAGTTAAAAGGCAATAAAGGCTGAAAAATAGTTTTTGAGATAATTTTAATTTTCATTGAAATTTTTAGGTTATTCTTTCATTTTTAATAATTTAGAATATCATGCAAAAATAGATGAAAACACTGCAATGAATGATGTAAATATGTCAACTTTAAGAAAATCTAGCTATAAAACGTGTATCAAAAATTTTATCTTGATGTGTTTAACATTTTCCAAGTACCGTATTATTGAAGGCCTGCGTCGTTAAAATACATGTAACAATTATTCCTACGATATTATTAAACATCTTTTAAATAAGTTGATATCTAGAAGCTTTATCAAGTTTCTTCTCAAAGAAACTAGTAATTTGTTCCAAAAGTGCAATGTTTCATTTATTAATAATAAATGCATCATATCTGTCTGTTGGTTAATATTTTGCAGTGTCCGCACGTTTATCTTGGTAGAAAGAACATAAGATATGTACTCTTAGACTAAAGGGCGGTGGTTCTATCCTCGGACAAGGCAAAATTTCTCCATGACAATTGATTTTTGACATTGATGTAATGATAAGTTCTGTCTCGTCATTAATTTAATAATGATGTGGGATTAGTAATTGCTCACTTGGTCAACAACATAATAAGTGACCATTCAGCCAAATGGTTGACCTTCATATGTATTTACACACATTTTAAATTTATTGAAGATTCAATCATTCATTAAAATGTAAAGTTTTCTTCATGTAAGGTACGAAATTCAAATGAGACAATTTTTTTTTAAATCCAAAATCTTTGTACTGATTCTATACAAATAATTCTGATAAATTTCAAAGAAAAAAAAAGAATATATCATTTCAATATTGAAAAGAACAATCATAAACATTATCTTAGTAGTGTTGCAACTTAACAAATCAAAACAAAAAACTTTATGCAAGTAGTTTTACTAGTAATCTACTTTTGATTAAAGAAAATATTATTAAAATGTCATATTATTCATTACTTTTTTCACTTGCTCACGATTCTAATATAACATTTTGATTAACAATGTCAAAGCTTTAGCACTTTTTAATAGTTGTTCATTTAATCATATTTGTACTGGAAAAAAGTTTTGATGAGAATACTGTAACACTTCATATAATTAACCACAGATAAGTATGCTTCTACTTTATAGGATGAAAATATAAAACAGAAACGGTATTTTGACAGTGAATACAAAACCTTATTGCTACAATGCTGCTTAATGCCAGGTATGTTTAGTTTTGCATTTTACTCGTTTCAAAATTTGTAACAGTAATGAAAACACCAAATGAAATGCTTTTTTGCTTAGAATACAATACACATGATAATACACAGAACTAATATTTTATTTCTTAAAAGTATGAAAATATAAAACAGAAACCAAATTTTGACAATACATGCTCTCCAGAGTAATGGAAGGTCTGCCTGTACTTCTGTTTACTCAATGGCGTAATAAATTAATGTTTTATTTATAGAGATGGACTTTTTCCTATACATGCTATAGTGTGACCTTCAAAATGTCAAAAAGCTACTATCTTATTCAAATGTGATAAATTTATGTCTTTAAAAAAAAAAAAAAAAAAAAAAAAAAACCTTTAAGATTATGCATAAAATCACTCTCTAGTACATAATATTGTCAATAACATGAACTCATGTAAGCTTGATTTAAATGGTCAAGGTTAGGGCCAAAATATTGTAACTTATTGAATAATATGAACCAGTATATCGTTTATTTGTTTCTTACAGTGACTTAGCCCTCAAGTTAAACAACATATCCATGATATATTTAGTGGTAGTTTATTGAATTGATGAAATAGTATAATAAGCTTCATTCGACATAAAAAACCAAATCATTTCAAAAGAATGGGCGTTAACGACATGCATAACTCCTGCAGTCTATCAAATGAATCTATAACAGTGCACTTGTTTTACCGCTTTTCATTTATTTGATTTTGCCTTTACAAAGACAGAATCAAATTAAATTACATCGATGTTTAAAAGGACATCTCAATTAATGATTTAACACTGTTTAAGTAATTTGGTACCAAATGTTTCATTGTCTCCTTTGATGTTTACTTTACATATTTAAAAGTTCTCTCGTGAATTTCGAATAAAGTCGATGAATTACTCATGTAAATGTGACAATAAATCGACGGATTCAATTCCTTACGTCTACCTCTTCCGTCTTGTTGTCAGTCCTTGACTATTTCCATAGTTGAATAGTTCTTCTTTTTAAAGTACAAGTAATCTTAAAATACGACAATCAGAAATTTCCATTTCACGTGAGAAAACATTAAAATACAGAGAAATAGAGCCTCTAAAGATAACGTAAAACGGCAAAATCGAAACTGTTGTAGACTCAGTTAGATTGAGCCTTCTCATGGACGGTACCGCTTAATGCATTCTACCACCCCCTATCATCGGTTTAAGCGGAATTCACCAACCAGCATTTTTGATATATCATTACCATATATCTATTAAAAATAGTAATTATAGCGAATTAAAAAAAAACCTCTGTCAGTAGCATACACTCAATAAACATTATGTAATCTTAACACGTGAAAGGTAAATTTTAGTGATAGAAATGTACCAGCCATGTGATTCGTGTCTGTTTTTATTAAGAAATTTTGTAATAAAACTAATACAATATAATAGCAGTAAATGCTAGTAAGTTGATGTTGAAATCGATGAAACCCGATGGGATCTACACATTAATGTATTGTGAATGAACAAAAATCATTTACCTGATTTTTAACACATAATGCTTTAAAATTAGCTAGTAAGAGCACAGCAGCAGCAGCAGCAGCAGCAGCAGCAGCAGCACCAGCAGCAGCAGCAGCAGCAGCAGCAGCAGCACCACCACCACCACCACCACCACCACCAACAACAACAACAACAACAACAATAACAAAAAAAACTGATTTAAGTCGAAAAACAACTTAGATGAAAGTTGGAAAACTTACATGTTAAATAAAGAACACTTTGTTATAGCCGACATTTCAAAGTCGATCGGTTGTAAACAAATAGTGTACGTTTATAAAATAAAAAATATGTGTAATAGGCCTTTAAACTAAACTAAAACGAATGATTTTATGTTAAATTGAAATTAAAAACATTATCTATCCAAAATTTGACACTGACGATATCAATTTCGTTAAAAATAGTTTGTAATATTATCAACAATATTCTTGAAATTGCAAGTAATTAAAAAAAAACATTTTTAGAGCAAAATAGATTTAAAAAGTAAACTTTACTGCCAAGTAGCAAACAATGCGACTTAAAGTATAGCAAATTAAATGAAATTTGTTATTTATTAAAAGTGTTACTAGTTATAACATGCAGTGTTTATTTATTTCTATTTATGTGGTTATTTTTAGACATGTTTCTACTTTTCACACAAAAATAATATTGACTTTCAGGTCATTAACCTAAAATGTATATAAATAGAATTTCGGAAAAAAACTTTAAGTTATAACTGCTGTTTCATATTTCATCTACATATATCAAGTTCACACATTTCAATTATGCTTTCCACTTTGTCAAGCAACTAGTACACTCTGAAAGGGATATTACGTAAAATGTTTAAACGTAAAAGGACATTTATAGATGCAATTGTCTGACGCTTGTTATAATATGAATCAAAAAGTAAACTGGCATGCTTTTAGAGATCTTGGTTTGCAGTCTAAAAAGTTACTATTGTTAGATATTTTGAAATATATAGCGCAACCTACTTCACCCTATATTACAACGACAACTTCGACATTGCCAGATTCTATGCCAGTTTTCAAATTAAGTTTACTTTTAAGAACAGATAATTTGAGTGTTATGGTACGTTTAGAAAAGTATTGAAGGTGTTACAGAAGATGATATTTATCCAGGTTCAAAACACTTAAAAATGGCAATGAGCATCGTATTTGTCATTGATTTTTAAATATGAATAGAATGTTAAGATATCCAATCAAAATAAAAAAGATTATATGAGCGCAAAGGTTGAAAGGAGCACAAAAGAATATCTCTTGAAAGAACATAAACCTACAGGATACAAAATATGCATACATTATACCGAAAAGAACATGTAACATTTAGCAATATCCCTTGATAAATATTAATGTTATTCATACAATTTATCAATTAATTTATGATCTGTAATAACGAATATTCCATTTGTTTAATTTGACCAGAGAATTTAGTGCGTTAAATTCAATTGTCAAATTAACGAAAACCGCCTCTTATTTTCATCTCATATAATGTCGATGGCAATCCTGTTAAACAGTCATAGTATAAAAATAGAACAACAATTATTCAATTGCACTTGTCAATGCTTGAAATTTACACAATATAACTAGCGAAAATTATTTTTCTAGGAAATATTTGTCATTTAGACAACAGATGTCTTAAAAATTGCTACGGAGAAAATGTTTGACATGGCATCAGAGATAAAATATTTCGATTTGCTGTCAGGTTTTATAGCTCGGCTTTCTAACAAATGTCATATTTATAGGATTTATGGGACGTCTTCTAATACACTGGTTATGCAAGGAATTTGAAATTGGCATACACCACACTTATTGTCAGCCCCCCCCCCCCCCCCCAAAAAAAAAAAAAAAAAAATATTGCCGTTACAGTTTCTTTAACATTTGTCACATATACACGATATCAAACTTTCTTTAAGGTTATACTACATTGTTTACCCTCTTCTGTTGTTTTGTTTTAAGCTCAAATATTGTGTTTATGTCATTAAAGATTAAAGAAAGTATATATAGAACGTGTTTTATAAGTTATATTCCGACGTTACCTTTTTTATAATATTAAAGTGTGCCTTTGAATTTAAATGTGTAAACATTCTAGGTAATATTTTAAAATATAACTTTTAAAAACATGTTTTTAAATCTCTTATGAAATTAAAACATATCGTTGTAATTTACATGAAATGTATTTGCTTCATAAGTCAATTTCGTCGTACTTCGCACAAGGATATGTATATAATTGTTTACAAAGGCTAATGTCCTTTGAAATTACACTCTTCGATCATGCTATGTATCAATTTCATAAAAATAAGTTTCACTGACCAAAATTCTCTAAATAGCACCAGTGAGATTGGCAAAACGAGGGGAAAATGTCATCCACCTCTAGTGTTTGTTCCTGTTAGATATCAAATCGCAGAAAACCCACTTTATAATGCTACATGGTGATATAGTTCTAAAGGAACACAAAAGAATATTAGATAAACTGGCAATCTTCTCAATTTCTTTAGTAAGGATATTGAACTGCAGGCTTTGCCATCAAGTTTATAAAATATATGCGATAGCTAAAACATTATATTGTCCCTGTTTGTCAACATCTTGTTCATGTCAGGAATTCCATGAAATATATATTTAATATTGTTTCCAGAATACAGCCTCCTTTCTAATCTACTTAGCTTGTATGTTGATGAAATTATACAATATTTTGGACAAGTTGATAATCATTCAATAATATTGCTAAGCTATTGTGACCCGTTATATGTTTTCATTTTTATGCAGCGCATTGCAATCATTATAATGCCTTTATACTGATGAATTATTAATAAAATAACAGTTACAATTATTCAATATATTTCATTTAATAAAACTATTCTATATTTGTTATGAATTGTGGTCATTATGAATTTTCCGTAAAAGTTGTCCATAACTTAATCTTTGAAAGATTATTTATTATTAAATGTTCTATCATTTCTTGAATAGTTGAATAGGAGTGCTTATTTAGTTAAGTCATATTTGCTTAAGAAGGTTTATTTTTAGTTATAGAATAGTAGCAGGTTCTATGTCAGGTATGAACAATATTAAAATAACACATAACCCAAGCCGACAAATGTACTGACACGACCATACAGCCTATCAGTAATCTCCATAATGAAATCATAATTCGGCAAAATTCCTTATTTTTGAAGAATTCATCATTTTACAACAACATTGTGCATCGTTACTTCTTTGACCAGGGATTCTATCACATATTCAATTGGAAAAAAAAATATTATGACCCCGTGCGACCAATTAAACAAATTTACAATGCATTTTATTTTGTTTTTTCTTTTGATTAAGTTGTAAAATAGTTATATAGGATAGTTGTTATATTGTTTACTTTCATGTTTTGAAAATCATACGATCTCGCTTGTTTTCAAGTTTTATACATATATTCACACATGTTAATAAATAAAGTGGCGAGTTTGATTAGCATTTGCATTTATATTAAAGGATTGTCCAAGGCAAGAAAATTTTCATTTTTCTTATTTTTCATGATTCTAAGATTGAACACAGAATGCGCATGTTTCATTTGTCGAAAGATTTTCAATGACATCTAAAAGCCTAAATCTTAAACTTTGAAATTATTGCATACTATAATTTTCGTTCAAAAAAGCAAATTGAATGTATTCGTCTTATATCAAGCGATGCACTTTACGAATGCGCCTCTAACAAAGAAACGTAACGGATGACAGTTTCTGAAGTACAAATTGCAATCATATGACCACTTAATATCACTTTTCGATCCTTTGGTGTTCCAATTATTATTAGCCAACGGCATAAAAGACGAATACATTCAATTTGCTTTTTTGAACGAAAATTGATGAAGTCAAACAAGTAAATGATCAGTATGTGCCAAAAAAAAATCATGTCCGTGAAGTACGCGGGCTAACGGGCTAGCAGTCTAGCGGGCTAACAGTATGAACAGAGCGGGCTAGCAGTCTAGCGGAATAACAGTGTGAACTGGGCGGGCTAGCAGCCTAGCAGTCTAGCGGAATAACATTGTGAACTGGGCGGGCTAGCAGCCTAGCGGGCTAACAGTGTGAACTGGGGGCGGGTTAGCAGTCTAGCGGGCTAGCAGTGTGAACTGGGCGGGCTGGCGGGCCAGCGGGCTAAAATATAAAACTTTATGGATTGAACATAAAAATGTTATGATACATTACCTGGCAGTGTGAAGTGGGCGGGCTAACAGTGTAGAGGGCTAGCAGTGTGAACTGGGCGGGCTGGCGGGCCAGCGGGCTAAAATCTTAAACTTTATTGATTGAACATAAAAACGTTATGATACATTACCTGGCAGTGTGAAGTGGGCGGGCTAGCAGTGTAGCGGGATAGCAGTGTGAACTGGGCGGGCTGGCGGGCCAGCGGAACAAAATCTAAAACTTTATTGATTGAACATAAAAACGTTATGATACATTAACTGGCAGTGTGAAGTGGGCGGGCTAGCAGTGTAGCGGGCTAGCAGTGTGAATTGGGCGGGCTGGCGGGCCAGCGGGCTAAAATCTAAAAAATTATTGATTAAACATATAAATGTTATGATACATTACCTGGCAGTGTGAAGTGGGCGGGCTAACAGTGTAGCGGGCTAGCAGTGTGAACTGGGCGGGCTGGCGGGCCAGCGGGCCAAAATCAAAAATTTATTGATTGAACATTAAAACGTTATGATACATTACCTTGCAGTGTGAAGTGGGCGGGCTAGCAGTGTAGCGGGCTAGCAGTGTGAACACTGGGCGGGCTGGCGGGCCAGCGGGTCAAAATCTTAAACTTTATTGATTGAAAATAAAAACGTTATGATACATTAACTGGCAGTGTGAAGTGGGTGGGCTAGCAGTGTAGCGGGCTAGCAGTGTGAACTGGGCGGGCTGGCAGGCCAGCGGGCTAAAATCTAAAAATTTATTGATTGAACATAAAAATGTTATGATACATTACCTGGCAGTTTGAAGTGGGCGGGCTAACAGTGTAGCGGGCTAGCAGTGTGATCTGGGCGGGCTTGCGGGCCAGCGGGGTATAATCTAAAACTTTATTGATTGAACATTAAAACGTTATGATACATTACCTTGCAGTGTGAAGTGGGCGGGCCAGCAGTGTAGCGGGCTAGCAGTGTGAACTGGGCGGGCTGGCGGGACAGCGGGTTAAAATCTTAAACTTTATTGATTGAACATAAAAAACGTTATGATACATTACCTTGCAGTGTGAAGTGGGCGGGCTAGCAGTGTAGCGGGCTAGCAGTGTGAACTGGGCGGGCTGGCGGGCCAGCGGGCTAAAATCTAAAACTTTATTGATTGAACATAAAAACGTTATGATACATTACCCTGGCAGTGTGAAGTGGGCGGGCTAGCAGTGTAGCGGGCTAGCAGTGTGAACTGGGCGGGCTGGCGGCCAGCGGGCTAAAATCTAAAACTGTATTGATTGAACATAAAAATGTTATGATACATTACCTGGCAGTGTGAAGTGGGCGGGCTAGCAGTGTAGCCGGCTAGCAGTGAAAACTGGGCGGGCTGGCGGGTCAGCGGGCTAAAATCTAAAACTTTTTTGATTGAACATAAAAATGTTATGATACATTACCTGGCAGTGTGACGTGGGTACTCAAGATCACTTTACGGTCTAAACTTGGTCACGCTTCCTTAAAATCTAGGTTACTATGTCAACTTTTAGAAATGTCATTTCCGCGCCATAACTCCAGTTTTGCAAAAGGGGATAGAAATCAGTGATATATACTGTGCATAACAAGTGAATGATTCTTGGGACTTCGGTATGTAGGGGGTTCCCTTCAGAAAGAAAATCAAATAACACTTACAATTCGCACCTACATAAACATGAGTTATTGTATGGAAATGACTTTTCAAAAGTTTGACTTGGTGATCCTGATTTTAACCAAACTGTGACAGCTGTTCATGTAGTTAATTCTTTTTTGCTATTGTATGTAATATTGCAAAATAATGCAGTTATATAATTGATCGTACCAAAAATGTTCCTTTAATGAAATCCGTAATTTTGATACTAGAAGGCCAAGTATTTTTTATTGTGTTGAAATGTTTATTTCAGGACGATATGCCAGATCTCCGAAAGCAAGTGGCGCTCGAAGTAATGGGAGAAAACCTTTTATAAGTGGAAACTAATCACAATATATGAAAAGGGAACGAACGCGACACAATATGAAAATATTGCAGGCTCGGTTTAATGAGCCTGTTCATGGGCAGTAATGGAAATGCATATTACTGCCCACGCCGTTAAGCTTCGGGTTGAGCGCAACTCAATATTTACCAACTTCTTTGATACTACTTGTGTCAGAAGAGTTTCACATTACTCATTACTTGTAATTAGATTAAGTTACATTAAGCTGATCCGAATAAAACATATTAAACATTACTGAAAAAAACATTTGAATCTAATCTGTAGGTGACGTCGATTTGAAGTTTGTATTTTTGGTTCAAGAGCATGCATATTATGTCGTCTAAATTGCTTTGTTGATATGGGCAATTTATAAGAGGAACATATTGGAATAATGTTTTAACCTTATTTGACATTGATTTTTGTAAGTCTAGTTTGTATATGGATTTTTTATGACTCCACGAAGTGGGAGGCATATAGAGTTGCACTCGTCCATATGTACGTCCGTCCTTCCGTCCGTCATTTTTGTCCGGAGCATATCTCAAAAAGTATTTAAATTATCAACTTGAAACTTCATAGGTGGATAGATAATATTGAGGAGGAGTGCAGTGCACAAGAATGATAACTCCACCCTGCATAATTTTTGAGTTATTGCCCTTTGTTATTTTTCAAACTTAGTTTTTGTCCAGAGCATAACTCAAAAAGCCTTTGAAATATTAACATGAAACTTCATGGGTGGATAAATCTCACTCAGGAGGTGTACAGTGCCCAAGAATGATAACTCTACCTTTCATAAGTTTTCAGTCATTGCCCTTTGTCATTTTTCATACTTTATTTTTCACCTGAGTGGAGCATAACTCAAAGTCTTTGAGATGTCAACATGAAACTTCATAGGTGGATAGATCTTATTGAGGAGGAATGCTGTGCACAAGAATGATAACTCTACCCTTTATAATTTTTGATTTATTGCCCTTTGTTATTTTTCATATAGTGGTATAAACTTGAAACTTCATAGGTGGATAGATCCCATAGACGATGAGTGCAGCACACAAGAATGATAACTCTACCTGCATATCACTTCACCGATCAGTTTTCATTACCAAAAGACCTCTTTAAATTGAATTATTTTGCTCTACTACATATACTTTCTTACAATGAGCAAACACATTTGGCGGGAGATGGCCATGCTAACATGGCTCTTGTTAAGAAAATATTTTTTCCTGCGACCATTTTCATCACAGTTATGGTCCTTTGATAAGTTCAGTAATAAAATCTTGTGGCATCAGCTCTTCATTAACTCCCTTACCGATTTCTTTTAAACTTATACAGAGGATCAAGCAAGATTTATAGATGATTGAAAAGAAAATATTTTTTTCCTGCTGCCATTTTTACCAGACTTATAGCCTTTTGTTATTGCCACTCATAACATTTTTATGCCATTTTTGTGGCATCAACTTCACATTTTCTACTTGGCTGATTTCTAATAAACTTGCACAGATGACTAGACATTATGTGTACATTGTTGTAAAGGAATTTTTCTTGCAAGCATTTTCTCCAGAGTCAATACCTTTTCTTTATGTTAGTCATAAAATTTTATAGCACTTACTCCTCATGTACTAGTCATGATCACCACTTGTTCTTAATACCTGATGCAAAGGTTTGTTACACATGTTGTTGCAGCAGTGGGAGCATCAGTGTCCTGAGGACACAGTCTAGTTTTAAATAATTTTTTGGGAACCATCTTTCGTTCTTTCGTTTAAACTTTATTGAATATAAATTAGAATTTGAATAGTTTTCTTGAAACGACATCATAAGTTAAAGGGAGACACAGTCAAAATTTTTTTTTTTAGATTTTAATTTTCTATCCAATATTCTATAAATGTCATCGAAATGAATAGACTAAGCAGTCCTTGGAACAAATTTTTTTTCCATATAAAGAAAAAATGTTGGTTTCCTAACCTGACCCACGCGGGTCAAGTTACAGCATTTAGATTTCACCATAGTTATCACCGTGAACTAACGTAAAAAAACCTGTCAAATGAGCGACTTAGGCTTGTTTTAATCTTGCAATATCTACAATATTTGTTTTGTTAACTTCTAGGGATTGTAATTGTCAAATGACTTGTTTTAAAACTACTCATTAGTTCTTTCTGCGTCGTCATTTCGTTCAACATATGTAGACTTATTTAGGTTTTAAACTCACATTATAAGGTATTTATACAGACAAAAAACATGCAGGGACTTTTAATCACTTTTTAAACTTCATTTTAGCATAAGTTAAGTAAATATGGTAAATTTAATATTTTGTCATATATTTGCCTGAGTATCCCTTTAAGCAATTGTATCTTTTTACGTTGTACTGTGTAAATTTGAGTTTTATTATTGAACTACAAATTTCGTTAGCACTTAATCCAGATATTGTCATTTTGTTTCAATTTTTTGTTTGTTTCCAAACTGTAATGATAATGTGATTTTGAAACAGAAGCCATATGACACTATTAACATCATTTTCAACAACTTCTCTGCATAATTTTATTGGACAATTTAACTGTATAACATAATGTTTTACTTTTAAAAACTTATTTTTTAACCTTATATTTTCGGTATTATCTGTAATTGATAAATATCATCGTTTACCTATAGGTTGAAAATAATTGATTTTGTAGCACATATGCATGTTTTATAGCTTTTAACCTTTATGGGCAAGTAATTTCTTATTTTAACTAATGTCTATTCGAGTGTCATCCAGAAATGATTGACAGTTGTCTAATGCTAGTTATATCAGAATTAGGGATATCTTTGCTTCTAATAAATACATTTAGTTTATGTGTCTCTCTCATATGTTATAATCATGCATACAATATTTTCATTCAAGGTATATTTATCTATATGCATGGCAAATTTGATCAAGTTATCTTGATTTGACTGTATTATTGATTTCTTGTTTTAATTATGTTGTTGTTTTTTCTCGAAAATCTAAAATCATTTTAAGGCACACACCTAAGAACAATAAAGAATTACCGTAGCATCAAACTCTAAGTTACTGTCATTATATAAATGAACAATTTGCAATATGTTTGACAAAATTTATTCAACAATTGTCATTCATTTTTATATTTTTGAAAATTATTTAATGTTTTATCATGTATTGATTTTCATGTTTGTTCATTCGTTTGAACTAATGTATTATGCACATCCACGATACATAAACTTTGTTGGCTTGTGTATGTATTCAGAAATATTTTTATGTTGCACGTTGTCAGTAAGAATGCATAAGCTCGTGAAAAATTTCGAAATTTTCGAAAGGTTTATTGACCACAAATACTGTTCCTTGACATTTCTTAATATTTTTTGAAAAATAACTTTTGCATAATATTTGAGATTGTTATAAGTATAGGTTATTGTTTATTTTCTTAATTTTATGGAACTTATTGCAAGCCACGCGAATCGCAGCATAAGTTCTATCAAATAGAAAATATAACACGATAACAAACTCGCATTTTCTTGTATTTTCTTGTCAACGCCCGTATTGAAAAAATGAAAATCAGAATTTTGATCACAGAGAAGCAACTGTTGCCATCGGCGCAGAAACTTTTTATTAATAAAAAGACGACAAAAACTCTTATAGTTGATATTTTATTTTTTACCCTTAATGACGTTTTCGGGAGTTTTCATTAAAGCATATAGGCAAAATTAAAACTGTTCAATAGAGTTTTTTTAAACTTGGCATGTTGTTAAAACATGATAACAGAAACATTTTAAGCAAAAAAGAATTTGGGGTCACCGTTCTCGTTTTTGAGTTATATCAATAGGCGCCAACAATAGCCGGTTGATCAGGTTCCACAATATTCGGTGCCTGGACACTAGAATCATACTCAGTGGATGGGCAGTAAACAGTGTAGATTATTGGCAGACGGTGCGAATGCGCACCGACTGATGTGGATCTTCGATGTTCGCAAAGGCTGAGTATACTCGGTCAAAGCACTTAAATTAAGTGTTAATGCCCGTACTTTGTTTCAGCCTGCCGGGATAAGGAGTTTTAAAAATGTCTAGATTTCGCTATTAAAACAAAAGATGCCAGTTCCATAACCATCCCTGGTTGGTTGAGACCATGGTTTAAATATAATACGGAATATTTGACAGGAGTGACCCCAGAAAAATCTCTGCCCCTGGACTGAGAGTCCGGTATATTAACCAGTTCGCCACAAGTTGGCTCGAGTACAAAGGTTTTGGTTTTAATCCTTTTGTAAGTCCATAACTGTGCCTGTTTCTTTGCCATGATTAAAAAACGCCGACTTCAGTTAATGAATCATGAACACGCCAGCCCTCCCACTTCACACTTCTTAGAAATGTATCATGAGGTTTTCATATTGTCACACTTCTAACAAATATTAAAGTTTAGCCCGCTGGCCCGCCAGCTCGCCCAGTTCACATTGCTAGTCCGCTACACTGCTAACCGGCCCACTTCACACTGCCAGGTAATGTATCATAACGTTTTTATGTTGAATCAATAAACTTTTAGATTTTAGCCCGTTGGCCGCCAGCCTGCCCATTTCACACTGCTAGCCCGCTACACTGTCAGCCCGTCCAATTCACACTGCCAGGTAATGTATCATAACGTTTTTATGTACCATCAATAAAGTTTAAGATTTTAGCCCGCTGGCCCGCCAGCCCGCCCAGTTCACACTGCTAGCCCGCTACACTGCTAGCCCGCCCACTTCACACTGCCAGGTAATGTATCATAACGTTTTCATGTTCCATCAATAAAGTTTAAGATTTCAGCCTGCTGGCCCGCCAGCCCGCCCAGTTCACACTGCTAGCCCGCTACACTGTTAGCCCGCCCACTTCACACTGCCAGGTAATGTATCATAACATTTTTATGTTAAATCAATAAAGTTTTAGATGTAAGCCCGCTGGCCCGCCAGCCCGCCCAGTTCAAACTGCTAGCCCGCTACACTGTCAGCCCGTCCAATTCACATTGCTAGGAAATGTACAATAAGGTTTTAATGTTGAATCAATAAAGTTTTAGATTTTAGCCCGCTGGCCCGCCAGTCCGCCCAGTTCACACTGCTAGCCTGCTACACTGTTAGCCCGCCCACTTCACACTGCCAGGTAATGTATCATAACATTTTTATGTTCAATCAATAAAGTTTTAGATTTTAGCCCGCTGGCCCGCCAGCCCGCCAAGTTCCAACTGCTAGCCCGCTAGACTGCTAACCCGCCCAGTTCACACTGTTAGCTCGCTAGGCTGCTAGCCCGCCCAGTTCACACTGTTAGCCCGCTAGACTGCTAGCCCGTTCAGTTCATACTGTTAGCCAGCTAGACTGCTAGCCCGTTAGCCCGCGTACTTCACGGACATAAAAAATCTGATGTATTGAAATGATTCTTAAAGTATTGTCTTTATATAAAACGACACATTACAATAACACATGAAACTTTAATTATTTAATAAGAAAATCTTAAAGCGCGAATACATTGAACTTATGTGTAAAAGATCAATATTGCCGGGAAATATATTACAAGCAATTTCGATTTTGCTTATTTATTGTACTGTTTCAATAAACTTTGACTTTTAAAGACTTGTGGAGATATTATCTAAATACGCATTTATCGAAGAAAACACCTTTTGTAAATTATTACAATTACTGTTTTCTAACGTATCTTGTGTCTTTGAAATATACAACAAGCGTATGTTGCCAATGGTCTAGATACACTGCAATGAAACTTGGCCGACTTAGAATTTTGTTGTCATACACAAGACATTAATTTTCAATGATGTTAAGGAGAGAAACTTTGAATTGGCAAGAGGGATAGAATGTTTCGATTTGCTGTCATATTTTATATCTAGACTTTCTAACAGTTGTAATATTTCGTGATTTATTGGATGTCTTCTAATACAACGGGGACGTCGGTGAAGTCAATAAATTATACAAGAGGTTAGTGTATAACACAATAATGGTCAGTATTAACAATTATATTATATATGCATGTGTTACCTTATTATTCTCTGTATTTTATTATTTGAAGACAGTAACATCGAAACTAAATAAACACTTTTCAGTTTAAGAAAACTTTTTGTAGTGCTATAATTACATGTGTTCTATATACATCTCCGTATTTATGCGCCATTAAATGTTCATCTTTTGTGATAAACATGTTTCTGCCAAAGACAATTTTTATTTATATTGCATTACTGTAGTCCAAGTTGCCAGCACATATCATTTCTATTAATAAATATTTATTTAATTTCAATGATCTGAATTCTTTAGATTGATTCACAATTTTTGGGATATTTGCTTAATTATCTTAAAATCTTGTGTCGTTCATATCTTTTGATACATGTAAACGTTACTGATTATTTGATGCAAAATATATATTAAGATATTTTCTTACTTTACAATACAGTACGATTTTCTAACAGCTTCAGGTGACATTAAAGTCACATGTGATTTGCTTTTTTGTTTATTATTGACATACATTAATATATGCGTTTGTAATGAATAAACTAACTTGTATATAATTAAATCTCGAAATTGTGATATTCACTCAAAATTTTCCTCAAAATGTTATAATATAAGAGTTCAGTGTGTCACAGTTAAGTGTGTCAAATACATTCAGACAACATGAGAAAGTAATCAGTTCGTGACTTGCACTTATTCATTCTCAAAGTGTTCCTATTTCTGACAGCTCAATTTAAGGAGTATTTGAGTTATACTGTAACTGAATGTTCTATATTCGATCTTATTCTCAGATCATAAGTTAATCCCTTTGTCTGTGATACTGTGATTATCGATGTATAATGAAAAGACGGATGTTTAAGCTAAGAAAAAAGAAGAAGATATGTGTATAACGAAACTTTCATTACTGTCTTCATTTTATAGACAATAGATGTAGTCAAAGATTTATGTAATAATTACTAGTGGGATGTAATTCTAATGACACAATATTTATATACACTTTCACTTGTATTCAGTGTCAAATTATGTCATAAAGGAACCGGACATTAGTAATGACCAGTTTTCTTAGAATTGGCGAGTTAAGGGTCTACACAAATAAGACGTATCTTTTTTAGGTAGTGGAATGGAAAACAAAATTTGTTTGATGTTGATTACGTCTAAATAATTTCAACCATTTGACATTCTCCATTATTCGTTTGAATTATTCCTTTAAAAATAAATAAACTAAAAGAGAAATATTTATACCTCCAAAAATAAAAACAACAAAAAAAGAAAGAATGAAAAATAAGTAAACAAACAGCCCGAATAAGATTGTGAAAATTTACAAAAAAAGTCAGTAATCTCCGGCATATTTGACGGAACGTTTTGAAAAAAAAAACAGAGACTCGAGAAATTGCGCATGTGTATATTTATAATGCATATATAAAAACGTATAAATGATTTGTTTTGATACTTCCGAAAACAGATCACTGAGGTGTGAATATTCAGAATAATTGAGCTAAGATTTTGTTTGTAGAAAGCTTTGCGAAATTCAAACAATATATTAGGTTTTTCTTAGCGATAATTTACATAAAAATCTAATAAAACTGCCATGTTTCGTTGTTTATAAAAACTATCTCTTTAAAATTCCTGAAAACATCTTTGTTTACAATACACAGAAATGTTTTTCTTTTAGCACCTAGAAAAATTCAGGTTATGCAATATTTAACAAATTAACAATTCCTATTGAATTGAATTGAATTCTTACTTATAATTGGATATTGCCTGTTAAAGACTTGCTTTCAATTAAACTATTTTGGTTATCTTTTAAACATATATTAAGTAGACCATTGAACACTTTTCATGCAGAAAAAGAATCTACAATCGAATAAATCAGTTATTAATTTTGAAGAAATATTTTTTCAAAAGCAATTAAGTCGAATGTTGCATATATAGAGGATATTGAATGAGTGTAGGTTTAATACTTAATTTATTGAACGAATTGATTAAAATCATATTAAGCGAGCCTTATTTCTTAAAATTCCTTAATAATTTTAATAATAATAATAATAATGATTATAATAATAATAATAATAATAATAATAATAATAATAATAAAAACAATAAAAATAATAATAAATTAATAATAATACTAATACTAATACTAATACTAATACTAATACTAATAATAATAATAATAATAATAATAATAATAAAACAAACAAACAATTTAAGCTTATTTTGTTTGGGAAGAAAGACCAAAAAATTTCTGTGGTTGTAGTTATATAGAACATATTTAAAATCATTTTTAAATTACAAAAATAGGATTGATAAAATGGATAAGACCTCATGTCACCGAGTTCTGTTTTAAACAGGTCGATTTTATGTTTTAGTTACATGTATTATTGTTTCGAAAGTGTTGAGAAGCAAGAATAACGTTTTAATTGTTTGAAATTATTTACATAAAACTTCCCATAAAGCTATTAAGTACTCGCTGTTTATAAACATACATTCTTTTAAAATTCCAGAAAACGACTTAATTTACCTTTCTCACGGTTATTAGTCATATAAAAAGGAAAAAAAACTTTTTCTATAAAATTACAATATGCAGCTCATTTTTATACCTCGCGATTATGTTTTATTTTAAAATATATATATCACATTTAATAACTTTCTTATAATTTAATTTTATTGTTCTCTTTCCAACAATAAACTCTTAAATCTATTTTCATGAATAATTTATGTCAAGAATTCTATTTACTTCCTGTGTAAAAAGAAAGGTTCATAATCAAATCAAACAGTACATATTGTAACAGTTGTTACGAAATAATTAGTGCCGTGAAAGTAATATAATGATTTTAACGAAATGAAATAACTTCATCAAAAATTTAAAATTGCACTGTGTTATGTGATTCGAAAGTAGGTCGTTAAATACACTAAATGTAAGGTTAAGTCTTCAAAATCAATATACGAGTGTGTGCATTACAATTATACTGGTAGGATATTTGTTAATAAATCAATATCAATATATAACGTTTATGTTTAGTAAAGGTACAATTCAATTTGTATTTTGGTTGTAAATGGTCATTTGCATTTTTGAATATCGATTATAATCAATCATAATCTGATTTGAACATAAATAAATGAAACTGTTTTTTGTATGTCGATATAAATACATTTGTATACACCTGCAATTTGTCATGTCATACAACTTTTACATACTCTCATATAAATTCATATTGAATAAAATGGTCAAAAGCCAGAAAAAATATATGTCGGTAGCATATAAAATTCTTCAAAGTGATTGAAGCAAAGAATAATGTTAAAACAGTTTTGACTGAATACTTCTAATATTGTCTTACATGAAATAAGAGTACAAAATTTAAGCACTTTGAAGACCAATTCAAGCAATTCCAAAATTTTCAATTTTGTAACAACATGCCATTTTTTCAGCTAAAGATTAAACTCAAATAAGATTTAAAAAGATAAATAAACTTAATAATTATATTCTAGTCAGAGGTTCTATGCTATATCTTTTATTAACATTTGTGGTATTTGCTACACTTTTACACAGTCTCGCTATAACAATAAAGTTTCCAAGCATACACGTTCTCAAAAACTAAGAACAATTATAGTGTATTATACATGTAAAACTATTTTATATGATACAAAATAGACACAGTAAAATACTATATCGGGCTATATTGATTTTTCAATTTAAAAAGTTAATAGAAATAATTTCATTTAACTGCCTCAAACATAATTATACGTTTAGCAGACTGATATAGTCTTAGATTGTTTTACATTTATTTCATCGGCTGTAAGCCAAAGGACAAACTATAATAATAATTAATATTTTCAAGCATTTAAGTCATTAATTATCTTGTTTTCTAGTCATCGTAATTTTAGTTTTGTTTAAATTACAGAGAAATCATTTTTCCTACGGTTTTATCCATAGCTGCAAGTTATCTATCGGTCTGATAAACTTCCTTAGACGCTTTGACGATCGATACATCTAATGGAAAAAATTAGTGTGAAACTAATCAAACACCATTTGTATTGACAAAAAATAAATTGTTGTTATCATTTAACAGATATATCTAGATAATGATACTGAATTTGTGGGTTGGTTACAGCAGGAGTAAGTTAAGATATTGTGTACAGATGTGGGGTGCATCAAAATTGAGCGTCATTTCTCGTAGCCTTAAATATCTGCATTTTAATTGAATACAGAAATGAAAATAAGTTACTATTAAGACTTTCGGATTACTATTGTCATTGATAAATAACCTTTATCTTATATTAATGTAGTTTTGTGTAAGACCGAGTACTTTAATACTTAAATGTAAATCTTTTAACTCAGTATAATATTACAATATGCCGCAATATTATCAATATAAATCAATTTGTTTATTTGACTTGCTAAGTCATTCCCAAGAGTTGCGGCTGTTAACTTAAAAACATGTATTATGCTGGAATTCGGTTGGAATATAAAATCTCAATTTGCTCAAGGTTCAACAGTCAATACATCTGCAGTACGAAAGAGAACTAAAAATTCTAACATCAATGAAAAGAATTCATTTTATCAATAATTTGTTTACTTGAGTTAAAGACATGTGTGCTAACGGCATGGATTTAGTGTATACACGTATCTATACTTTTTGTAATTTTACAATTATAATTAAATTTAACTCAGGAGTCATATATTTTATGACTTATGATTTAAGAAAACACTATAATTACGTATTTTGATATCCTTAACGAGTAACCAATCAAGGTTTAAAATAGAATCTATTACATCTATACTGGAAAATTTCTAACAGTCGTCTAGATACGATTTGTTAAGTGTCGTATTACAATTCCTGATTATTACAAAATATTGAAGTTTCCGTTGAAAGATGTTAATCTTAATTTGTCACTCCATTATATATTGTATGCAATTCCTAATCCAATTACAAAATGTCAGCAATGTTTTTGGGCGATTTATGTTTGCATTTATGTTCTCTTATTTCGTAAAGATTACATGCCTCGAAGCCTATCGTGGGACTTCACAATATTACGTTATCATATTAAAACATATGGTATTGTAAAGATTATATGCAAGTCGAAAAGATGGTCTATTCAAATATGGTTTCGTAAACAAAATAAACACACAATATGTGCAATTTAAAGACGCTTTTGTATCAGAAAATCTGGATTTGTTTTCTTTTCGATTCATGCTGTAAGTTATCTATTATAATTTTATGTTATTATTCTACCTGAAGTTATAAAACCTGTTTAATGTCGGTATCAAACAACATTCAGTGACACCTATTAGAAAAAACAACCTGTCAAGCATGTCAAGCCTTTGGGTAAAGTGTACATATCAAGTATATTGTAAAAAAAATCATTACACAATAGCTGATACAGCATCAACATGATTTAACTGTATTAACTTCAGTTATATGTGATAATGAAATAAAATAAGCTTGTTAAAAAACATCTTAAAATTATGCTATTTTTTAAAATAAAATTGTAGCTATATGTCTGAATAAATACAACTGATGTTCCATGCTTCTACTGGTTAAGACAATTCTGAACTTCTGAATTCCGAAACTACAAAATTCCGAACTTTATGTCTAGTCCCATTGGTTAAGTAACACTGTACATGTAAAGGATATTGTCACAAAATATTCTCACTAAAAATGACTATTCCTTAACTGATTGATCTTCATTCTCAAGAGACGTTCTTGTGAATATGTATGCTTTTATTTCAAAGTATGCCCCTTTACAAACGCCATTACTTGGCAATTACAACATACTCAAACGACGATAAAACTGAAACACAATGATTATGAATACATGTTTTAGACATATTTCACATCCTGAGCAATGTTATGTGTCATATCCTTATTTGCTGAATGCTTCATATGCAATCGATTTTAGAATTATAATTTAACAATAAAAAAATGTGCACTTAAACCTTCCAAATGGAGCGCTACATGGATATCCAAATATGATATGATGATCTGTGTTCTTTTGTTTTATATGATATGATATAATATAAGCCTGTATTGAGTTCAATGAAATCAAAAAGATCAACTGCAACATAGTAGAACTATTTTAAAGATTTATTTCTGAAATTCCTAAATATTGTTGCACAATGTTTCTATGGAAAACATTAATTTTGATATGTGTGGAAAAAATATTGAAAACGCTGAATACTGCTCAATTCAGTGCAAGGAGCGTTGACGGTAGCTTGCAATTATCACAACCGTCCATAATCAGGCTCAATAAAACCGAATCTGCAAACAATTTTAACTTTGCCGCGTTGGGCCTGCTGTAGGGATTCTGTTTTTCTCTATCTGAGATAATCTTGAATGTGCCATTGAATACATGTTCATCTTATTCTGACATAAGCTGGAGTTAATAAGGTAAACAGAACCATACTTGTCTTGTAATTGACACTTTTGTCGTGAGTATCTTTCTACCTTAGGACTGTATTTAGACAAATGTACGACAAATAAACATCCGAACAATATAAATGAAAACAAAGTCGACCATGTACATTTCTATAAACAAGTAACAGTGAAGATATATAGAATAATGTATTTCTGAAGTTATGCACATTTTTTCAAATTGAGATAAATTTATATTCATTTTTACTATTTATATCTAAATGATGATTGACCAATAATTGATAATAAGAATTGTTTAGGACGAAATAAAAAAAAACTGCCTAACGTTTTTTTTTATTTACTTAGCGTAACCGATACATTCTAAAGGAAAGGATATTTATTGAAATTCCAATGCGCCATCTAAGGTTATTAAATATCCTTAAAAAGTATAACATGAAATAGATATGACACAATTTAAGCCTTTTTGACAAAATGTCACTTTTATGAATGGCTGACAAAATTAAAATGCATTTGACATCGTTTATTTGTTTCCCAAACGTTCCAAATGGGTTGGGTTGCTTATATTGAGATTGTTAACAATAATATACGTTAATATTAAGATAATGGCCCAGTTGTTCAAAACTTTTGTTAAATATTTAACAATGACTTCATAGTTAAATTAACAACAAATTGTTAAATTCTGTGTTAAATTTTGTTGTTAAGCAATTCTGTTGTTCAAACATTGTTAACGTTAAAGTTCTGTTAAATTAACAAAGTGTTGTTAATTTTTTTGTTTAATATCTTTGTTAAAAAAATCAGTTGTTCAGAAAAAAATAGCGTTATGTTTTTGTTAAAACATCGGCTTTAACAAAGATTTAACAAGAAAATTAATTCACCTCCATAGGTGAATTAATTTTATTGTTAGTGGCACAGAAAGTTGCTTGTTCCCTTATTTTACCCCTGTCTACACCAAAACC
>NW_026858436.1:0-18997 GCF_026571515.1 Ruditapes philippinarum | reverse complement strand
CTTTGATACAAACATTTCAGGATCAGAAACAGTGGAAGACTCTAAATCATATGATTTAGGTATATATAAATGAATAAATATGTAACAATATAATGATGGCTGTTCAAAAATTCGAATGAACAAGTCCGTAGTTCATTTGAATATCCATTAGAAATCTTACCTTTCAGTGACTAGCATAGAAATACTTGTGATAAATATCCGTGATTTAAACAAAATTGTATCATTTAGTATATATAACTTTTACATACACTACAATGTCACTGTATCAATTCTCGTATTACATGTCATCATGGCTTTCTGTTATAACAAATGAATTCATGAAATGGATAATGAGTGTGAGGTCAATAGATTTCTCCATCAATATTATGACAGAATAAAGTCTTCAACTATAGAAATTATGAAGACAGATAATAGGATATTCTATCCGACAAAAAAGTTTTTTAATAGTTTAGAATAAAGTGTCATGCATATCTTAACAATGAAGAAATACATATGTGCATACGCGAAAGTGTTTAATAACTTAACTTATACATTTGTCTTGGATATTTTGATATTTATACCCCCAAAAACAAAGTTTGGGGGGGTATATAGGAGTCACCCGGTGGTCGGTTGGTCGGTCGGTCGGGTGGTCGGTCGGTCGGTCGGTCGGTCCAGACGTCCGTTGCATTTTCCTTGTCCGGAGCATAACTTGAAGACTAATGGTTGGAATTCAATATAACTACATACAATGGTCAAGCACATTGAGAGGAAGTGCAGTGCACAAGAACCATAACTCTATCTTGACTAATTACAGAGTTATTGCCCTTTGTTACTTTTCCTTGTCCGGGTCATAACTTGAAAACTACTGGTTGGAATTCAAAACAACTTCATACAATTGTCAAACACAATAAGGGGAAGTGCAGTGCACAAGAACCATAACTCTATCTAAAGTAATTACAGAGTTATTGCCCTTTGTTACTTTTCCATTGCTTTTTTTTGTCCGGACCATAACTTGAAGACTAATGGTTGGAATTCAATATAACTACATACAATGGTCAAGCACATTGAGAGGAAGTGCAGTGCACAAGAACCATAACTCTATCTTGACTAATTACAGAGTTATTGCCCTTTGTTACTTTTCCTTGTCCGGGGCATAACTTGAAAACTACTGGTTGGAATTCAAAACAACTTCATACAATTGTCAAACACAATAAGGGGAAGTGCAGTGCACAAGAACCATAACTCTATCTAAAGTAATTACAGAGTTATTGCCCTTTGTTACTTTTCCATTGCTTTTTTTTTGTCCGGACCATAACTTGAAGACTAATAGTTTGAATTCAATATAACCAGATACAATGGTCAAGCACATTGAGAGGAAGTGCAGTGCACAAGAACCATAACTCTATCTTGACTAATTACAGAGTTATTGCCCTTTGTTACTTTTCCTTGTCCGGGGCATAACTTGAAAACTACTGGTTGGAATTCAAAACAACTTCATACAATTGTCAAACACAATAAGGGGAAGTGCAGTGCATAAGAACCATAACTCTATCTAAAGTAATTACAGAGTTATTGCCCTTTGTTGCTTTTCCATTGCTTTTTTTTTTGTCCGGACCATAACTTGAAGACTAATAGTTTGAATTCAATATAACTACATACAATGGTCAAGCACATTGAGAGGAAGTGCAGTGCATAAGAACCATAACTCTATCTTGACTAATTACAGAGTTATTGCCCTTTGTTACTTTTCCTTGTCCGGGGCATAACTTGAAAACAACTGGTTGGAATTCAAAACAACTTCATACAATTGTCAAACACAATAAGGGGAAGTGCAGTGCACAAGAACCATAACTCTATCTAAAGTAATTACAGAGTTATTGCCCTTTGTTACTTTTCCATTGATTTTTTTGTCCGGACCATAACTTGAAGACTAATGGTTGGAATTCAATATAACTACATACAATGGTCAATCACATTGAGAGGAAGTGCAGTGCATAAGAACCATAACTCTATCTTGACTAATTACAGAGTTATTGCCCTTTGTTACTTTTCCTTGTCCAGGGCATAATTTGAAACTTACTGGTTGGAATTCAAAACAACTTCATACAATTGTCAAACACAATAAAGGGAAGTGCAGTGCACAAGAATCATAACTCTATCTAAAGTAATTACAGAGTTATTGCCCTTTGTTACTTTTCCATTGCCTTTTTTGTCCGGACCATAACTTGAAGACTAATGGTTGGAATTCAATATAACTTCATACAATGGTCAAGCACATTGAGAGAAAGTGCAGTGCACAAGAACCATAACTCCATCTTGACTAATTACAGAGTAATTGCCCTTTGTTACTTTTCCTTGTCCAGAGCATAACTTGAAAACTACTGTTTGGAATTCAATACAACTTCATACAGTTATCAAGGACATTAAAAGGAAGTGCAGTGCACAAGAGCCATAACTCCATTTTGACAAAATACAGAGTTACTGCCCTTTGATACTTTTCCTTGTCAGGAGCATAACTTAAAACATACTGGTTGGAATTGAAAACAACTTCATACAATGGTCAAGCACAATAAGAGGAAGTGCATTGCATAAGAACTATAACTCTATCTTCAGTATTTATATAGTTATTGCCCTTTGTTCCTTTTCAGAAATTTCTTTGTCTTTCTGGACTTATTACAGAGTAATTCAATTAAACTTCATCAATGGCCAACCACATTGAAAGGAAATGCAACATATAAGAACCACAACTATCTTTAATTGCCCACAACCATAACTCTATATTTCAATTCTTTTACAAGGTATTCTGTTACTAGTAACATCCTTATTTCCGAAGCAGTCTTGTGGGGGTATTAATCACATTTAGTGATAGTTCTAGTTTGATTAGGATAGAAATGTATCATTTGGTAATTCTTATGAAATATTGCTTGAAGAAAAAATTTGATCAAATATCTCACACGTACCAGCAACTTCCATGTATAATTCTTTCCTGCTGTGTTGTTATGTCTGATACTCAAAACTTTAAACGTTATTATCTATTGAAATATACACCTTCAGGTACGCCTCGGACAAAATGTGTAGCGTTATCGCTTTTTTTTGTCTCTAAACCAAAAGTATGATTGAAAAAATATTTGAAAAAATAAATCTGTGTTTACTCGCGCCGTTGCAAGAAATATTAATTTATCATTTTATACATACATAAAGTAATATGAATCAAAAGTATAACATCTATAAAATCAAAATACTTAATTTCTTTCAATGTAACAGTTATCTTGTGGTGTTATCTTGTAGTTATTCTTGAAAAGTGTTGTGTTTAATTACAAAAGGTCACTTGCGGATGGTAATAATATAATTCTTTATTGAAATATGCTTAAACCGGTACTTTCCAGCGTGGCCGGGTGTAGACGGAAGGTTGTATTTCACACTTTTGTCCACGAACAGACTAAATCAAACCAACCTTGTAACATCTTGTACCTTTTCTGATTCTATTTTTCACTATGTTGTGATATATCTTAGGACAGGACAACTAGAAATAATCTTACATACTTATATTTATTTACTGGTGTTAGAAGGAAAGACCTGACATAATATTTTGTCTCGTTTGAAAAGTCTTTGAATGTCCTAAGAAATACCCAACAGAATAAGTCAGTGTGGAAATGACCAGATGAATTTGGACTTGACACGCATGCTCAGGACTTAAGAGCAGTTTATAAAACGTTTTGAATGTTCAATAACTTTGTTTAATAGTTCATGTATTACAACAAAGTCCCAATTAAATAGTCAACCAACTTATGATAAGTATATAAGATGTGTAAGGATTTGGATTGAACTGTCATTAAAAAGATTTTAAAGAGGTGTTGATTATATGACGTCCATTTTCTTCAAACTTACTTTACATATATTTAAGGCAGGTCTCGGTGTTTGACGTACAATCTAGAAACTCTACCTGAACCACTTCTCTCTATATGTTTGTAAATTCATGGGTTCCGATTTGCTATGCAATTATCGTAACTTCATGATAAACATGTGCTTTCGTCAGAAGGTGAAATGTATATAAAATAATACTTTACTTAGTCTTCAATATGGAACATAGTCGCACTGCCACCAGACAAAAAAGACTGACTGGTCGTATTAAATGATATTCAGCTAAGTACTCGTCCAAATACATCTGCGTTATTCCTAACTTGAAATATACTATATATTCCATAACTTATTAAAATTAGATATTCCCTGGCGATATTATGTATCATTTTTGTTTCTATATAACTGAAAACCTATTTACAATTCTTGCAAGGCAAGTTTTATGACATACTTAGTCAAAGTAGAACATATTTTCCTTGGACATAGTTTTATATAGAATTCACGGAGTTTTTTTATTAATACATATGCACAATGGTTAAATTCGTATTAGGCGATATGTATTATCTTGAATAAATTGAAAATTCTTAATACTTATTTCATTTGCTGTTTTATAATGGTCATATGATTATCAAATGAATTTTATTCTATTCTGTAATATGGCCAATTTTATAAAGTAAAAGAAAAGTTTCATTTTTAAATCGGCTTATCTTTACTATTGTATCGTTACACTGCAATATGAGCATAATTATTACAATTATTACGATGAAAATTTCATTTTGTTCTTATTTTCTAATTTTCATGGTACAAAGCACTTTGGGACACTTTGAAAAGCCTGCATATCAACGTAAGACGTCAAAAGACAAATTTAAAAATCAGAAGACCAAATATCGATAGGCTGATTATATATTATTCAACTTTAAATTTGTCTGTTGTAACCTTATTTAACTTATTTTACATAAACCTTTAGAAAAATAGTAAATTTACTTTGGAGATTTACAAAAAAATCATATTTAGTGTAAAGTTCGAAAAAAACTTCCAAGTTATATGTAAATGTTATATATTCCTTTGACAAAGATATCGTAAAACGTAGTGCATGTATTTTTAATTCAGCCTATTTTAGTCAGCTGTGTTCGTATTTTAAGTCATATCATACAGGCATTTTCATATTAATAAAATAATCACTAGTTATTTGGCACAATACCAACAAAGGTTAAATTCATATATCAATGTCACCTATATAGAGAACAATAGATTATTTGTCTGTAATGGAGGGCAAAAATGATCTCAGCATTGTCAAACAACTACTATAGGGCAATGTCTTAGCAAAAGATAGAATTCAAAGACATCAAAATTGTAGCTTGTTATCTTATTATTTTTATATTATTTGTGTGGTTTCTAGAAAAGAAAAGGAAACTTTGGAACCATGGCAAACTTTTTGTTTGGGGTCCGCCTGGGCTCCTTGCCACTGGTTCTTTCTGCTGGGTCGTGTGGGGGTTGCGTTCATTGAACGCCGCCTTTCCTTGTTGACCTTGTTCATCATATTTTAGTTTTACAAATATGATAAATTTCTGCAATATAATATAATTTGAACATATATATAGTAGGCATTGTGGACATAAACGACGTTTGATTCCAAACTCGAGTAAGAACATGATACACTGATATGTTTGAAGAGACTTTGATCTTCTATATATTTTATCTTGCAGCTGTCGGTAAGATTTTTACAAAATGGTAGGTAACATAAATTATTTTGTCATTGGTACGAGGTATGGTGCCAGGAGATATAATTCAATGTGTGTCAATCTTTACTAATTAAGTGACAAATTAAGTGTTTCTGGATTTCCTTTTTTTTGGTGGTTTGTGGTTGCTTCTAGTCCGGGGTTTGCCCGTAAGCCCTGTTCTGTTTGGTGTCCTGTTGGGTTCCTTGCTGGTGGTCCTGTGTTGGAGTATGCGTTCATTGAATGCCGCCCTTCCTTGTTGACCTTATGTTTTGAAAATTAGCTGTTTTTATTTCAAAGATTATGTAAGATTAGAAATAGGCAAAGTCTATTGTAGGTATGATACAATTAGATCAATTACATGTCTACAGTCATACACAATAATTTTAAAATGCTAATAAAATGTGTTACACTAAAAGAAAATTGTTTATGTCCTTGATAAAGTGTCATTTTGATTTTTCTTGTTCTTTTAATACATCATTAAAACGCTTTGCAAAATCTTATAGGGTTTTCATGAAGTCATACAAATGTTTAATTTCCCATATTATCTATGTTTTACATCTTCATCATTCTGTTCTACATCTTTATTTTCTGACAACTCAGTAAACGAAGTTATATTGAATATTGCAGGATTTCTCAGAACCAGACGCATTTTTGTCAAGCTTTTTTTATTTTGATGAAAATATGGTTGATTTTTTTAATCAGACGGATGTGTTAAGAAGTTTAGGCATAAATGTAAATAGAGCGTCCAAAGACCTTAATATTAATAATTTAGGTAGAAAACTAGTTGATGTTTGTATAAATAATAACTTGTATATACTCAATGGTAGATTTGGGATTGATAGCCTTGAAGCGGCTTGTACATTTAAAAATAACTCCGTTATAGATTACACTATAGCCTCTGCAAACTTATTAAAATATCTCAAAGATTTCTACATTACTGAACTTGATAGCATTTTTTCCGATGGCCACTCACTTCTTACAACAATTATCGGATCTGACAAAGAGGTCTTAAATAATAGTAGTTCAGATGTTAGCGAAACCGAAGCAAGTCCCCAGCACTTTAAATGGCAATCAGATAAAAGTATAGAATTGTACAAAACATAGACCAAGAACATGTATCACATATTTTAAACCTTCTAGAAAATTTTCCTTCGGAGGAATCTGCGCAATCACCGTTTCTAGATGATATCATGCAAAACATTTCAATTATTTTTGGAAACTCCGCCAAGAGCACATTTCATACTAGTAATGTACAATCTCAAATGCGTAAAAAACAAAACGCAAAACAAATTACGAATTAAAAACAAAGCCTGGTTCGGGCCTCACTGCAGAAGTAAAAAATCCCAATATAACCGTGCACGTAAAGCATACAAAGAAAATAATAACCCGCATAACCGAAACTTACTCAACCGCGCAAGCAAGGAGTACAAACGCACGATGAAGTATTACATAAATAAACATAATTTTTATCAATGAATCGAAATTGCGTAAAATTGAATAAAAGTGACCCCAAAGGTTATTGGACGTTTTTAAATTCCATAAATCGTAATAAAGACATAAAAAACCCAAATTTACAAGAATTTCGTGATTATTTTGAAAAAGTAAATAAACCATCTGAAAATAGCAGCTATATGGCCGATGAAACCGATATGAATTACGAAAATGAAATATTAAATTCACAAATTACGCATTCCGAAATAAGCAAAGCTATTATAAAATGTAAAATGGTAAAGCATATAGTAGATCCGATTCCATATCAAACGAATATATTAAAAGCACTAAGAATATTATGCTACCAATCTATGCAAAACTTTTCAACAAGATATTGGATACTGGTATTATCCCTAGTACTTGGTCAGAGGGCTACATTATTCCAATCTATAAAGGAAAAGGTTCGAAACTTTCCCCGGAAAACTATAGACCCATTACGATTTTATCCTGTCTCTCAAAAATATTCACTAGTGTCCTAAATGATAGACTGACAAGGTTTGTCGAAACAAATAACCTGATCCATGGAAATCAAACTGCCTTTAGAAAAAATATGTCAACTCTTGATCATGTGTTTACATTGAATTTTCTCATAGAATTTTTTAAAAAAACAAAAACAAAAACTATATGTCGGATTCATTGATTTCTCTCGTGCATTTGATAATTTACCACGTGCGCAACTTTTCCAAAAATTAATCGATACTGAAATAAACGGAAAATTCCTGAGACTTATCCGCAATATGTATAAAGGGGTTAAATCTTGTATCCAGTTAAATGGCAATACTTCAGCAATGTTCTCGTGCGATATTGGGGTCCGTCAAGGGGAAAATTTGTCCCCACTTTTATTTTCCCTGTATCTTAATGACCTTTTAGCTTACTTGACATCAAAAGGCAATTCTGGGATTACATTAGACTACGCATCCGACGAGAACATAGAAACTCTAACTATCCTAGCTCTTCTCTTCGCGGACGATACTATTATTCTGGCGCGAAACCCTCAAGATCTTCAGAAATGCTTAAATGATTTCTACTCGTACTGCAACGAATGGAAACTGCAAATAAATACAGAAAAGACGAAAGTTATTGTTTTCGGCTCGAATAAACGCGGTACTCGTAACCTAACATTTTACATAAATAATCATCCTATTGAGATAACAGAAAAATATAAGTATCTGGGAGTTGTTTTTAGTCAGACTGGCAAATTTAACAAAGCACGTGACCATATTATAACTCAAGCAAAAAAGGCGATGCATTTGTTATACAAACGTATTTTTAACCTTAATCTACCTTTAGATCTTCAGCTTAAATTATTTGATAACACAATCTTACCCATACTCACATTTTCAAGCGAAATATGGGGTATAGAAAATAACAACGACATAGAAAAGGTCCATTTAGATTTTCTAAGAAAAATTACAAATACAAGGAAAAGTACCCCCGCTTATATGTTATATGGGGAATTGGGGCGTTATCCGTTGCAAATAAATATCAATACGAAAATAATTCGGTTTTGGAATATTTTAAAAACAAATGATTCGAATAAATATTCAAATATTATTTACAAAATAATGATTCAAAGTGATAACTCCTACAGATGGCTAAATTCAGTAAAAGATATTTCAAACAATACAGGTTTCCCCTATCTATTCTTGAATCAAGAAGATATCACTATAAAAAATATCCATTTACTAATAAAGCAAGTGCTAGTAGATCAATTTATAACAGATTGGAATGGAAAATTACAAGCCTCAAACAAAGGAAAATTATATTATTTGTATAAAAAAGAACATAAAAGAGAAGACTATTTAACAATATTACCGAAAAACTTGTACATACCGCTTCTTAAATTTCGTACAGCTAATCACCGTCTTCCGATAGAAATTCTAAGATATAACAATACTCCATACAACGAGCGTATCTGCGAAGAGTGCCGAACACTTGGAGACGAATTTCACGCCATTATGTCCTGTAAACGTTTTACTGTCATACGTAAAAAATATATCCCAGAATATTATTATAAACATCCAAATTTAATCAAGTATAATGAATTGTTAAATAGTACCGACTATGCTACCTTGAAATCTTTAAGTATGTTTGTTTCATATATTTTGAAACAATAAGTTGCTTTCTTCTTATAAATAAAATTAAACAACTCGCCAGGTAAAATTTACTCTGATTGGTCAACGCTACCGACTAAATCCACTTTATGAATGAAATTCCTAGACTGACATGATTACTACAAAATAATCGTGCAACACAATAGTAAACCGTGTCTTTGTATTTATACAGTTATTTGAGATTATTACGAACGTATAGATACTGTTAGTTTTATTCTAATGTCTCCAATTTTTTTATAGTATGAAAACTGCTAGATATAAAGTACTAGTTGGGAGAAATTGACTTGTATAATTATTCTAAATAGAACTTATTTGTGTACATGCAAAAATGCCCGGTTTTTACACTGTTCCCCTGGTAAAAGCTATTTAATCAAAACTTTAATAACATTAGACACGTTATTCTTATAAACTGTTGTTTTCGAAATATTTTTTGCATGTCTCGTTCTATATAAATTGTTAACCCACATATGTTATAATACTGATATTATTTGTAAATTGTCTGTTGTTACATTTTATGTAATCTTGACAAAATAAAGAAATATTGTATTGTATTGTATTGTATAAATTTCTTATATAAGGGGTGGATCAATATGTAATGCAAAATCGGTGAACAAATTACACAAAACAATTTACTATTTCAACCCTTTTAATTTGTATCCTCCTGCAGATATACAAAGTTTCAGCCGTTTAATCCAATTCTTAAATGTTTCAACATACTTTTCAGTGACTGGAGACCATTTCTACTCTTGTAGCTATGACCTGGGAGATTTTCTTTTGTTTTCAGTCTAGAAAAGTGGAAAAAAGGTTGTGTCTGCAACAAAGATACATTTTCCTCATGTTCCATACATGTAGTTTTATATCCTGAAACACTCTTTTTTTCATTTCTGCACATCATTCCAATTAATACCGTCACATGTTACATCATTCATGTTGACTTCAAACCACTTGCCCCTTACTGCTGTGGGTTCGAATCCCGACAGGGGCTTGGATTCTTTCATGTGAGGAAGCTATCCAGCTAGCTTACAGAACGTCGGTGGTTCTACTCACGTGACCGTTCGTGACTGAAATAATGCACGGAGGGGACCTGAGGTCTTTCTCCACCAGTAAAAGCTGGAACGTCGCGATATGACCTATTCTGTGTCGATGTGACGTAAAACCCAAACAAACAAACACACAAAAACATCATTTCATGTTCTGAAAGTAATTTGCAACACGTGTTGCACTTCACAAAAATAACTAAATAGCATGAGGGCAAACCAAATGAACAAAAAACGTTCGATACTCTTTTGTTTGTTTTTTTCTTTACCAAGTTTGATTGTTTAATTAGACCGATGAAATCAAGTGCATGCGCAGCTGTGATGAAATGAACTTATGGCCGGTCAACATTTTTTAATGTTTCACCCGTCATCGGGTATTTCAGTAATAATTATAGATTAACTTATATTAATTGAAACTTGAAAGACGGTATCTTCCTGATTTACTTTTATATCCTTTGTTCACATTAAACGTATCGTTTTAAGAAATAAAATCAAACAAGCTCCAGACAAATATGCAGCGGAACGCATTTATTTTGTCGCAGTACTAAAATAATATCCGTAAATACAATCTATTGTAATTACTTGCCCCGTTGCATTACATACGCTTTACGAACGTTCATGTATATTTTTCTTACGATAACAGTACAGACTTTACTTTATCTGTTTTCTTGTTTACAAATGTCCGTGACCACATACAGGATTTATAGGTCTGGTACTGACAAGATTCGTTTGGTTTTGACACGCATGCTCGGGAGTTAAGTGATGTTCATTGGACATTTCGAATGTTCAGTTTCTTTATTTAACAGTTCATGTATTTTCATCAAAGTTAAGATGAAATTGTCTTCTAACCATATGAACATATGTCATTAAAAGATATATAAGGAGGTTGACTTCCATTTACTTCGAACTAACTTTACATTATCTAAAGGATTGTCTAAATGTTTGATGTAAAAGCTAGAAGTGCCGTCATGAGATAAACTTCACGAACCGTAAGTATAGGAATACGCTTCACAGAGATTATCTGGTCTGAATTACTTCTTTATCAATACAATCTGAAAACTTAAAAACAGTTCTGAGAAAAAAAGAATGTAAATACATCTTTAAAATTCATTTACAATAGGCAAGTGTAATTTACAAATTGAAATGTTTGAATAACTGAACATAGATGTCATTTACATGTAACTACGTTTCATCTATTTGTTGATTATTTTGATTTATATATTATAATGTTATATGTTTAAAATAACAGAAAAACAGATAGATCTAAAAGAACAGTAATAATCGTTGCAAACGTGTATTACTCTTGACACATGAAACAATAATTACAAAGATTGTGTTGATAGCGTCAAGATGATTTATCTAGACAGTGTTGTGGTGACAGTATAGTGGCAGCTACGTCCCTGCAGGCTTTACTTGCTAACAATCAGAAAGTTTCCATTGAAGTATTTGTAATCAGAACATATGTGTAAAAGGCAGCTGTATTTAGGTTGTTATTCAGATTCAGTCACGCTAAATGTTTTTACACAAAACTGGCATATGCGTGTGTAGTTTGAAGGATAGATTTTTACTTGCGAAATAAAAGCTTTTAAAAGCATTTATATGATTTCAATTGTTTTCCTTTTTCATACAGAAAATTCTACTTTCATTGTTATGTAAATTTGTCTGTTAAGGTTCATTTTACTTGTTACCTGTTATAGACCTTAAATAAATAAATAAAAATTATCTTTTCAATTCAAATATATGTTTATTGTTCTAAAACACCTCTAAGTAATATTTTTTGTTATAAATTGTCTTTGAACACGTAATCATAGAACATAATGGCAATAATAATAATAATAATAATAATAATAATATCTTTATTTAAAGAAGGTTACACATTAAGAACATACAATAACAATCATATATATCTTATTTCCAATGTGGCCTTCTGAAATGGAAAACAACAACAACAACAGGACATGCATAGGTAGAAAATTGAATGTATAATATGTAATATTTAGAATATTACAACTCATATACTTTCGACAGACACTCAACAATTTGTTTTAACATATACGTATATTGCATCATTCGTTCGTTCGTTCATTCGTTCGTTCATTTATTAATTAATTAATTCATTCATTTATTCATTCACTCACTCATTCATTCATATGAACATCAAGATATGCTTTGTATTTTTCTTTAAAACATTTAAGGTTATTAACATTACGAATATTTAAAGGTATATTGTTCCAAATGTTCATGCCATAATAAGAAAATGTGTCTTTAATATAGTTTGTTTTAGGTCTTGTCCATAATACAATATCTTTTCGTGACCTAGATCTTAAGTTATATATTTTGTTGTCGGATAAAGTCATCAGTTCTGTCATATAAGTCGGTGCCATGTTATTTAAAGTTTTAAAAACAAGCACCGCCGTGTGGTATTTACATCTGTCAAGGAACGGTAACCAGTTAAGAGTTTCGAATAGATTTATTGACGGAGATCTTTGTGGTTGCTGTAAAATGATTTTAGCAATTCGTTTTTGTAATTTACAAACATTATTTATGTAGTTTGTGTTTCCTTTACCCCATATAATACAACAATAGTCCATAATGGGCAATATATATGCATTGTAAAACAATAATTTCATATCAAAGTGCAAAAAATACGATATCTTTTTCAATAAGGCAATTTTTCCGTTAAGTTTTTTACAAACATTGTCAATTTGCAAGTGCCATTTTAAGTTGTTATCTATGCAGATACCCAAGACTTTTTGATCAGTTACATTTTCAAGAGCTATTTCATTTATCTTAAGATACAATTTTCTCATAATATTTACTTTTTGTCTTGTTCCTATTACCATACATTTTGATTTATCTGGATTTAAGGCCATATTATTTATTTTGCACCATTTGTCAATGTTATTTAAATGATCTTGAAGTTTTATTTCTACTTTTGATATATTTTCTCCGGACTCATAAAGAGTAGAATCGTCTGCGTATAAATCAATTTTTATATCATTACCAATGAAAGCTATGTCATTTATGTATATTAGAAATAATAAAGGTCCTAATATTGAGCCTTGTGGAACACCGGAAATTATTTTCATTGTCTGAGATTGAAGATTACCTATCTTAACCAGTTGTATTCTGTTAGAAAGATATGACTTAAAAAACTTAACGGCATTTTCAGAAAAATGATAAAGTTTAAGTTTATGCAAAAGTATTTCATGGTCAACCAAATCAAAGGCTTTCTTTAAGTCTAAGAATACAGTCCCGATAATTTTTCCACTGTCAACATCTTTTAACCAAGTATCTATTAAACTAATGAGTGCAGTATTACAAGAATGATTTTTGCGAAATCCTGATTGCTTATTATGAATTATGCTGTTTTTTTCCAAAGAACGAATGTATTTGTTTGGCAATATGGCGCTCAAATATTTTGGATATAGTTGACAGGTCGATAGTTATTTGCTTCATTCTTTTACCCGATTTAAAAATAGGTATAACTCTAGCTTTTTTTAAATCATCTGGGAAAATATTAGATTTAATACTATTATTGATAATTGATGCAATTATTGGTGTAATATAATCTCCACAATATTTAATGATGTTTGGTCCAATTCCATCTAATCCTGTAGATTTTTTAATATTCAGTTTTTCAATAATAAGTTTTACTTCAAACGGTGTAATTAATTCAATATTAAATTCATGATATATTAGCTTTTGGTCTAAAGTTTCTTTCAAGTTTGAAAAATTTGTATTTGAAAACTTTGTTTTATGTATGACATTCGAGATATTGACAAAATACTTGTTTAATTCATTTATAATATTTACATTTCCGTAAATTTCTTTATTACCTGTCACTAGTCTGTCTGGCATTGTAATACAACCTTTTTTATTTAGATTTGAAACGTCCTTTAAATTTTTCCATAAAAATGCCGGGTCTTTGTTATTTTTAATAGCATTGTTAAAGAAATCTCTTTTACTTTTTTTAATCATTGATGATATTTTATTTCTGAGCATTTTGTATTGTTCATGTTTCCCTACTTTAAGATAGTAATCGCGTTCATGTATTAGATATTTTATCTCATCAGTAAACCATTCCGGCCGGTGTTCACGTTTGATACGTTTTTCTTTTATTGGTGCATGCTTTTTCAATATTGTATTTAAAATGGAGTAAAATAAGCTAAGAGATTCATTCGGATTAATTATGTGCTCGACTAATTCAAGATCGGATAAAGCAAGGTCTACCTGAAAATCAATTTCATTGAAGTTTTTAAAACATCTATATTTAATCGAATTATGTTCATTTATCAATCGGGTACATGCTTTCGTTGATCTTGAAATACATATCGGATAATGATCACTTAATGAGGTATCAGAAACAAACGATTCAATAATATATCTGCTACTGTTTGTATAAACATGATCTATAATTTTTTGGGTATGTTTTGTTATCCTAGTAGGATCTGTGATAAGTTGTTTCAAACCATATTTCGTTATCAAATCACCCCATTTTGTATTGTCATACTTTTTCTTTTTATTCATTGGATAAAAGTTTATATTGACATCTCCTAGAATATGATATTCTATATTTGATATATCTATTATACTTAGTTGTTTTTCATAATCGTCAATCCAAGATTGGTGAACATTTGGTGGGCGATATATAAAATTTAAAAGAAAAGGTTTGCAATTTGGGTAAATAATTTCCAACCAAACAGATTCTAATTCGTCCGTTTCTATATCGTAACGGCGCCGATATGGCACCTTGTCAGCAATATATATTACAATTCCCCCGCCTTTATGACAACTTTTACGGTCCTTTCTTTCGTGTGTGAACTTGTTTATATTTAATTCATCATCTGTTGTATCTTCACCAAGAAATGTCTCAGTAAAGCCGAAAATATCTGGCGAATTTAATTTGTTTAATAGATTGTATTTTATTTCGTCTATTTTCGGCATTAAATGATTAACGTTAAGGTGTGCAATATGTAAACCTCGTTTTTCAAACTTAGAATTGAACAATTTATTATCTGGAAAATTTGATTTATGGAGCGTAACATTATTTAGTACTTTGCAATTATATTCATCATTTCCGTATTTATTGTATGGCACTGATTGTTCAAAAGAAACAATTTGATTATCAGATTCATTAGTGTCTATAAATTTCCGTTCTTTTACTATCAAATCGATAATTTTTCGCGTACTTAAACATATGTGTAAAATATCAATTGTGGAGTACAACATAAAATCGTAACATACATTATAAACAATAGTAAAAGAAGGAGTGTACATGCCTCCTATCATAAAACAAGTTTTCCTGCAACCATTTTGTAGGAACATATCGAAACCGACTTTTTTATTTAACGGAATTAATTGAAAAGTTCTTGTGTGTGACTGAAATATTACTATATAGTTATTTCTTATTTGAGATATACCAGATATGTTAATCAAATTCAAATTATCTACATTTGTAAAACTATTTGTTTTACTCTCACATACCTCGATCCAGTAATCTGTTAGAATACACATGTTACTGTTATTTGATGAAATCTCATTTTTGGATTCTTTTTCTAACAAAGTAGTCTTATTACGTTCACTTACATTGTTTATGTATTCATTGTTAAATTTATTAAACGTTTGGAATTTGTCTTTGCTATAATAGCTTTTAGAGTGTCTGTCCGCATTATCCTAGTTCAGATACCAACAGTCTTTAGACTTGTGATTTATTCTTCCGCAGATAAAACACTGATCAAAGCATTTCCTACTTCCGGTTCCGCCATATCGCATTTCACTGGAAAAGTCGTACCCATTGCTCCGCTTCGAAGAATGTTGCCACCTTCTTGTCAAGTTTTTGTTCATGCTTCTGGTTCTATCTGTTACAGTTGCGCGCATATCGGAATTTGGGGAGGATTGTTGTTTGATTATACGTAGCCTTTTATTTATTGCCAGGACTAACGCAGAAGCACCCCTCGGGCTTAAATTGATACCATCCCTTACAAATTGGTGTTTCGCTACACTGCCGTCACCATAGACAAATCCGCTGTATACATCAATCAGTGTAGCATTATTGTCTAAACACAGCTGTGACAGTTGTTCATTCAGTTGAGTAACATTTGCATCTGATCTTGGGCATACAGTACATATATATATTGAACAGTCCTTGTGTTTTTCAAGTGACGTCAAGGCAGTTTTTAATTCTGCCAAAGTCGAGGTTAGTGGAATTTCGGATGCAACGTCATTTCCTCCGACGTAGATAACAATGTTGAGTAATTCCCTCATATCCAAGTTTTTCAATCGTAACGCTATGTCATGGGCGGTGCCTCCCCTTATATAATATGTATCTACGGTATCATGTAAACCTCGTTTGTTAATTGCTTTCATGATAGAATCACCGATAATAAGCGTTTTTGTACGTTTTGGACTTGTTGATTTTTCTGAAATTGGTCTCTTTATCTGAGTGTCGTCCGTTGTAACAATGTTATCCCTCTCTACAGTATATTTATCACTTGATTTCGGATTTATATCCTTTCTTGGTACCGTTTTTAAGCAATCAAAAAATGACTGAAGTTTCCTTTGCATAGATTCGGCGAGTATTTTGACATCTTTCTCAACGTTTTTTGAGTTTAGCAAAAGCGAGTCAAAAGAGTCCTGTGTTTGGGAGTTAACTAACGATACATGCCGTTTAATACTTACTATTTCGTCTTTAATTGAGGACATCTGAAAGTTTGTCTCCTTAATATGACGAGAGAGTGTTTCATTTATTTCAAATATTTGATGTTGGATGTTATGGAGCATACTAATCATTAAAGAGTCTGTAGTATCCGTATCAACTCGAATGTTACTCGACTGCAAAGATTCACACTGAAATTCCAAATCGCAATCTGCATCTTATATTTCACATAGTGTTTTAACCGCTGTTTTATCTATGCAAGAATCCGCTTCTTTTGTAGACACCGCCTTTATTTTCTGATTAAATTCATTTAAATTATATCCTTCATCCGATCGCTTATTTTCAACATTTTAAAATGGCTGTGAGGTCCAAATAAATGAACTGCTATGTGTTCTTCCCGTTTATTAGACAAGATGATCGTGTGTGATATAAATTTAATGTGTAGGAACGGGACTTATCTTCTGATGACATATTATATTTAGTTTCAACAATGTTTTGCTTCTTATCAAAAGCTGTAGTTTTCTTGGTTCGATCAATCATTTCTGGATCAGAAAAAAATATTTCTGAAGCAAACTTAAATAACTCGTACATACCAGTGTTCATTTCCAACTTAATTCCACCTCCTGTAACTGTAATGATCATTTCTTCCCGTTCTGTAGTATTCAATTTTTTCTTAAGCGCTTTCCGACAGTTCATTTCATAATCCCGCTGCTCCTGGGAATGAATTTCTGAATCTTTTTTATCGTTCATTTTGAGAATTCTGACAACACTTTTTTAATAATTGTTTTTCTTCCGATATCAATGACACAATTTAATGAAAATTACACCATCGTGTCCAGATTTTTTTCTTCTTATCAAATCCGTCTTTTTATTGAAAATCTCTGACGTTAAATAATCAAAAGATTTAATTATTGTTAATTTTGACGCTCCGCCGTTAAACTTGTTTACTGCAACCGGACGTGACGTCATGCATGTGTTTCTAATTTTGTCTATTTTAATCAACTATGTTCGTGTTTGTTCCAATATCTCACAGACACTTCACATAAATAGAAGTAATCAAAAGCATTTTTTTATTTCCGGCACAAAAACGACAAAGGTTAAATTCATATAACAATATTACCTAAATATGGAACATAAAACGATTTATCTGTAATGGAGGGCAAGATGATTGTCAACAACATCAACTATAGGATAGTGTCTTAAAAACGACCGACTGCAAAGTTATCCGAATTTGAGCCTATCTCCGTTTGCTGGTACATTGATGTTTACTTATTTTGTACTTAAACAGGTAATTTGAAAGTATGGCGATTTTTTTAGTAATGAAAATACCTGTACACGGTCAATTTTTTACAATATCAATTTTAAATTAACATCTATTTATTTTATATGTAACACCCATTGAGGACATAAACGACATCTCTATTGAGTACGCAATTTTTGTTCAAGCGGCTTTTATAGGTTATCCAAGATATTTCAGATAAGGGATGTCCCTCTTTATCTAATAGGTAACAAAACGCATTTTGGAAATTACAGACCGCTTCAATTGTTTCTAAACATTTGGATTATGACCCACTAAAACATTGAGATAGATTACCTTTAAATTTGTATCAATGGCAAGTCTGCAGACATATAATTTAAGCTATGTTATTTTAAATTAAGGATGTTATTTAAAATTTATTGGTTATGTCCTCGGTAAAGTGACAAATTAGTTATTTTGTCCTGTAATAAATCATTAAAACGATTTGCTAAAATCTTACACGGTTTTCATGAAGTCATAAAATATTGAGTTTCCCTTTTTTTTGCTTGTTTTACATCTTTATCATTCTTTACTACATTTTCATTTTTGAAAACTAATTGTGTTGACGCAGTAAACGTAGTTATATTGAATATAAGGCGTGGACGTTAGTTTGCACTTGACAGTACCGTCCATGAACAGGCTCAATCAAACCGAGCCTGCAACATTTTCAATTTTGCCGTGTTGGGCTTTCTTTAGGGATTCTTATTTCTCTCCATTTAATATAAATGTTTGCTGATTCACTGATCACACTGATTTATATAAAAAATAAACACACATTGATTACAAAATAATAAAAAATAGATAGTCATACTAAATAATTTTTGGTAATATTATAATTAATT
>NW_026858435.1:0-29610 GCF_026571515.1 Ruditapes philippinarum | reverse complement strand
ATTTTTCGCAAAAAAAACATTCTTTTTTCCTTATTTTAATTGTATATAAGCAATAAAAAAAAATCAAAATCTGACCCCCAAAAAAAAAAAAAAAAAAGCAAAAAAAAAAAAAAATAAAAAAATAGCATGTAAGGGGGTTAAAAACCCCGCTTTTGCGAAAATAAAAAAATTTTAAAAAAGAAATTCTGATTACATCGAATCCCTTAAAAAAACTATAAAAAACTTTTTTCCATGGAAAAAATTGTAAGTTTTTTCCCATTAGTGCCCATTAATGTTCATAAATTTTGATATACAAAAAAATTTAAAAAAACTTTGTAAATTAAGAATTTAATTTTATTTTAAATAAAAAAAACTTAACCCCTTTGATGACATAAAGGAAGCTCTGTAATTTAAAAAAAAAGTAAACAAATAAATAAATAAAAAAAAAACAAAAAAAAAACGAAATTGTTGTAAATTATTCCCATAATTATTTTTTTATATTTCGTGAATCGTTAATATAAATAAAATTTAATTTTTTAAACGCCTTTTTTAAAAAGTGGTTCGGGGTTTTTGGAATAAAAATATGCAATAAAACTTAATAATTTTTAACAATAGGGGCAGATCAATGCCAAATCAAATGATACATCCACACAATTTTGCCCATCTTCAAAAAAAAAGGGGTTTATTTATAATTTTTTTTTTTTCAATTTAATGTTGAAATTTGTTTTGGGGAGGTGACTTTAAATATGCTTCGGGTATTTGGTAATTTCCCTTTGTTAAAATGTTATGGGATTTTTTTTTAATTCCCATTTTGTTTTAAAAAAAACTAATTAAATATTTTTTTTTTATAATGGAAAAATAATGTATAACCTACGTAAATAAGCATCAAAATTGGTTTTGTTCAGTCTTTAATAAAAAGCAGATTAAATTTAATTGATTAAGGAAATAATTAACACATGAGAAATTTCTATTAGAAAAACTTTATAACTCCGGGTTTAATTTTTAAACCCTTTTTATGGGGGGAATTAAGACACAAAAATAAGAAAAGCATTTTACTAAAAGGTTTATAATGAAAAGAAAACAGACATTTGGGTTTATAATTCATGAGTGCACGCCTTTCTTTTTTAAATAGTATTTTTAAATAAAATTGATAGATTTATCATTAGAAAAGGTAAAAAGTTTTTACATTTAATATATCAACTAAAATTTTTCAATTTTTATTTTTTTTCTTCGATAAATATTTTCAGCTTTCGACCTAAAATGACAGAAATTTCTTTTTGTATAAATTTAAAATTTCCCCTTAAAAAAATGACCGTTTTCTACGTATTGAAAAAAGGTCTTTGGGAATAAAAAATTTGTTGGATAACTTTTTGGAAAAGCTTTTTTGCAAACAATACGCGAGGGGCTGATTTACAATCAAAAGTATTGCGATGTATTTAAATTGAAAACGATTTTTTTGAAAAAGTTAATTTCTTTTTTTGGGAAAAAGGCCTATAAAACTTAAAGAAAACCCTTTCGTGGTCACAATTAAACAAAATATTTTTTAAAGCTAATAAAAAGGGTTTTGTACACCTGCGATTTATAAATTTAAAAAAAAATTATATAAAGAGAGTTTGTGTGTATTTTTTTTAAAAAATTTTTAAAAAAGCATTATGTCCTTTTTAAGCAGTTACATTAAAAATGGTTAATAAAAAAAAATCTGATTTTAATAATATTAATTTTTAAATCGCAATCGAAAATAATTTTTTTATTTTAAAATTTTTAATTTTTATTTTTTTTTAGATTTTTTTTACGTATTATATAGAAAAAATACGCAAAGATGCCTTTTTGACAAGTAGTCCAAAAAATATCTATAAAAAAAATGATTATTCCCTTTGGGTTTAAAACAATCCTAAGCATTTAATTACGGGCCTGGAAAAGGGGCAATAAAAACCCAATTTTTTCAAATTTTCGTTTTTTGCTTTTTGGGCGTTTTTTTTTATTATAGGGGTTCCTTTTTTTTTATTTAGGGGATACTAACTTACTTCAATTTTTTAATTATATTCTTTAAAACATCCAAAGTTTTGGTATTTTGAGCGAAATAAATTTTCAAAATATATTAGTAGCAAAAAAAAAGTATGAGTATTAACAAAAAAACTTTTTTGATACTATTGATAAAAAAATATAAAATGATGATGCAATTATACGAAAAAAAAAAATTGTGCCTTGTTTTTACTCATAAATTACATAAAAAATATTTTTGTTTAAAAAAACTATTCAAAAATTTTTTGTATCCAGAAACGGTACATGTTTTCAAAAATTTTGGTGGGGACATTCGAGTTGTTAATAGGAACATTAATTTACCCGTTATTGGATTAAGTGTACTTCAAAAACGGAAACACGTACTTGTTATTTTCCATTTTCAGAATATTATCATTCAACATTGGACTAATATATATACAACTCCCCAGTGACTTTTATAGAAATAAAAGCAAGCCCTTTTGGAAAATAAGTTCATTATTTTGAACATTCGTTGAAAAACATTTCCGATGAAACCAGCCCAGGCTATATATGCGGACTTTTTTTCCCCAAAATGTAAATTTTTAGTGCTCTTTCAAACTTTTTTTTTTATAAAGTTAATTTCTTAAAATTATACAAAATTGCAACCAAGAATTTAGAAAACACTGTGACCAATTAAATTTAAGAATGGGTCTTTTTCACAAAAGAAAAAATTAAATTTTGGGCCATGTTATCTTAGAAATTTATTTATTTTGTTGTAAAATTAATTCGACATCAGTAAAATGTTTAAAAAGGGAAAAAATTTTTTTACGAATTTTTTCAAATAGCTTTAAAGTATATGTTTGACAAAACCATTTTTTCAAAAAAAAATGACAAGGCAGTCAAAAATTTTTTTCCATGTAACAACCATAATAATTTTGTACGGAAATTTTACCAAAACTTTTTTAATTTAAATTTTTTTTTATTAAGAGGATTTTTGAATCTATGTATAAAACATGTTAAATTTTTCAAAAAGTAAAATTTATTGTATTCGTTTAAAAAAGAGAAAAAATTTTAAAATTTTTTAACTTTTTTACAAACCGGGGAAATTTTCAGTAAGCAGACGAAAATTTTAAATAAAAAAAGGTCCAAATATTCATTTTACTAATAAGTGGTTATTACATCCCCTTTGCTAATGTTCAACCTTTTCATCCCTTTTCCCTAATAATAAATTTTCAAATTTTAAAAACAAAAAAAAGGGGGAAAGTTTTTTAACAAAATGTACTATAATTTTTTCAAGAAATTTTTGGTTTTAACTTCGGCGAAATTTTTTAAATTTTGATTAACTGTTTAATAAATGCGTAAGGGGACGAATTTTAAACCCTTTTAATAGAGTTCACTCTGAATTTTGTATAAGAAAAAGGACCCCCCCTATCGAAGTTTTCAGAAAATCAGATGTTCATTGGATTTTGTTACATTTTTTAGTTTTAAACCCCGTGTTTTAAACCCGTGATTCAATGACAGCTTGGCGGGGCCCTTTCATACCCTTTTTTTATATTTGAAGGGGTAGGGCAGCCATTCAGCCCCAGAATGGTTTTTTGGGCAGCTGACAAGCGAAATTTTTAACCCGCAGCTCTTTCCAATGTTTCTATTGGGTTTTAAAAGGGGGAGCTGACTAGTCCCAACATTAAAAAGACTTTTCTAGGGCCTTAGGGCCTATGGGGCAAAATTACGTTCATTTAAATGAATGATCCCCGATGTCCAGATGAACCCAATTTGTTAAGTTTTCCGTAATAGAACGTCAAGTCCTCTATTTAGAAAAAGGGTTTTTTTTAGATTCTAAGCAATTGTAGACAAAAAGCCGGGTTGTCGCCTATAAAAAAAGAATGCATTTAACCCCAATCAAAAAAAAAAAATATTGTGTGCAAAAAATTCCCTGATCAAAAACGGGGGTAAGGATAAAGTTAACTTTTTTCGGGAGTCCTTCCAAAACATTGCTGAATTGAATTTCCCAAAAATTGGAAGAAAAACATTTTTCCCCTTTTCATTACAAAAATTTTTTCCCATTTTTCAATATTTTTTTGTTTTCTTTAATTCCTTATCAGTTAAAAATTATTTATCATTTTATTGAATAGCCCCTCCTGCTCTGCCTTTTTTCCCTGTCCCGTTTTTTTTTGGTGTTCCCTGGGCCCTTGCACTGGTTTTATTCATGGTGTGTTAAGGTTTCGTTTTTTGAACGGCCTTCCTTGTTATCTTTTTGAAATCATTTGTATTTTAAAGTTACCAAAGTATTTAAACGTATATGTCTATAAATGACAGTTTTCTACAAAATTTCCTATTTCGATTTCATTTAACGTGCAATATCTAGAAAAATTTTATCTCAACCAGTACAATTTTAAAAGTTGCCTCAACGGTAAAGGGAGAAAGCCCCCCTTAACCGGAAAATGTGTTTTTTCTTTTTACTCAAATACATATTTTTTCTTTTTCCCAATTTTTTTTGAATAATATAAGTTCTAAGTTTAACGTTTTCGTCCCGTTTTATTGTTACTTAGTATTCATATTTACGTGCCCCAGGGCAAGATTTTGAATATTTTTTAAACCCCCCAAAACCCATAGGATAAATTCCTTCAGTTACCACCAATTTTTCACAAAACTTTTATATCATTTAAAATATTTTCCTTGTTTGAAAAGGAAAAAGTTATTCCCCGTAACGATTTAAATCAATCCACCGTTTTTGGTTCCCGGCACCAATATGTTCCCTTTCCCAAATAAGTTTAAAAAGGTAACACCAGATAATACTTGTTTTCTGTGTTTAATATTTTACTCTATGGATTTTAATTTTCCCCCAAATCCAGGAATAATTTAAATTGGGACTACGCACGGGTTATACATTTTTTTTTTAAAAATTTTAATACCCATAGATTTTTAAAGGGTGAACTTTTTAATTTTTTTTTCCCAAGTGTTCCTTTCCCCTTTTTGAGGGTCGATTATTTTAACATTCTGTGAAACAGCCCAAAATCTTTTAAAATTTAAAAATTTTTTAAACCCTATTTCCATTCTTAAATTGTGTTTTGCGCGCCTCCCTTCCCTTAATAACACACCCCAAACATAAAAGTATATATTTTTTTTGCTATCGGTTTGTCTTTGTATTAAAAAGAATATGTTTTGGGGATTTTTTATTTATCCCTTAAATTTATAATTTTAAATTAAAAAGGGCAATATGCAATGATAACACAAAAATTTTCAAATTAAATTAAATGACCATAACATTGTAAGAATATTCTTTCTTGCGTTTTTTTTATTTAAAAAAACCGCCTATTTTCCATTAATTTCCCCCCCCCCCCTGGAAAAAATACGTACCTTTTTTTTTCATTCGATCCCCACTTCGATAGGAACATTTAGTTTGGTTCGGGGTTTGATTGGGGAAATGATAATATAAAAATGTCCATGGTCCTTGGGGCCGATATTTGGTTTTCAAAAACATTCACGTGATTCCCCCTAGATGTAATCTTATTCTTTTTATACGAATCTTAAGCATTTCCCAAAAGGGAAAATTTAAATTTTATTAAATTTTTAATGAAATTTTCTTCATGCAAAAATGGGCATTTGAACAAATTTTATAAACACCTTTTTTTTATTTTTTACCTAAATAGAAATTGGGGAAGGGTTTTAAAAACAAGCTACCCTCCTGTCACGGTTGGGCAGTTTTTCAAACTCATGTGGTTGGGAAGGGGGGGTCGGGTTTTGAATCTTTTTTTTTTAGACATAAAAAATGGTTTTCCGAGGATGTAACCAGTTGCTACAAGGCAATTTTTTTTTCGGGTTTGTCATTGTTTCGTGGGGAAGTGCAATGTTGTGAAAATATGAAAACAATTTAATTTTTTTTTGAGTAGATGAAAAAAAACTCGATTTTTAGATTTAGTGGTTTAAATTTACGAAAATTTTTTACTTGAAACAATAGTCTTTTTTATAAAACATGGTTCAAAAAGGGGAAAGTTGTATTCTTAATAGTTTTGCATTGATTTTTGCAAGACGAGGATTTAGGGAAATTGTCTTACCTGTAGTTTTGGTATTATGTCTTGATCTAACTATTTTTTTTGTATTTTTTCACTTAATTATTTTCATCTCTGTGTTCAACCGACATGCACAACCGCTTTTTATAACCATTTTCTTCTGTCGTCGAAAGAAATTCACTGATAGTTTCATGCTATCTGCCTGTTTTTAGATTGCTACCACAAGTATATAGCTCAACTGTAAATCTGGATATAAGAGTTGTGGAGGAATTTCTCCTGTAATATTAAATGTATAAATTTGAGATGGGTTATACAGTGCTGGGATATGGAAATTGGTTGTAAAGGTATTTATATTCTTCTTATCTTCGCCTTCAAAAATTGTTAACAAGAAAATGTCAACTGCTTGGTCATGGGCAACCGTTATCTTGATTTATGAATAAAGCAGTTGCAGTCAACAATTTTGTTGAATCAATTCCAAATGTTTTTTTTTTTTGTTTTGTTGTTGTTGTTTTCTTTTACATTTATTTAATAAAATGTGACAAATTAGGAAACAAAGAGGAAGTCATTGAAAAAAAAACAAACAAAAAACATTTGACATAATAAATTACGATTTTCTTTTAAAGCAAGTCTAGCACACTTTAAGTAAATGTACTTTAGTTGAAGATTGTAGTACTTAACTTTAAAACTATAAAAAAAAGTCTCGATGAAGTTTAAACGCAATTTTCCCAATATGTTAAATTTTTGTGAAACTTATTTTAGAAAAAATTTTGATTTTAAAAAAATTTCAACAATTTTATGAAACAGTTTTTTGTTTTCATTGCTTTTTCAAAAACCTTCAAAATTTATGTCAAAAAACCCTTTTAATGTGATTATTTTTTTACTTAACGAATTTTTTGTTGGGCCACTTATATGTATTTGGCAGCTTCTAATCAATAAATTAAAAATATATTATAGTTTTGTTAAAAAATAAATTTTTTGATTAGTTAAAAAAAATATTTTTTGGTTTAAATTAAATATGGGCGGTCTGCGCAAAAACGTATTTTTTTGTTGCGTTCGCGTGCACGATATATTTTAAAAATTTTACGGGAAACTTTTTCTTATGCATTTATTATTTTTTAAAGGGTAAAATTTCGATGTTTTTTAACTATTTTTTTATTTTGAATATCCCCTACAGACATGTATTCAATTTATTAAAAATAAAATAAATAATAATAATAATAAAAAATACATGTAATAAAAAATATAATAAAAGGGATGATATGATTAAATTTTAAGATTGAAAAAAACGTAGAAAAAAAACGGGGGTTGGTTTTTTAATAAAAATTCTTTTTTATAGAATTATTTTTAAATTTTTACTTATATAATATTAAAACAAATTTTTTATTGTATAAAACGGGGTGTTTTCGTAAAAAAAAATGTTATTTAAATAATTTTCTTCCCTGGTGTAATTTTTAAATGAAAAAAAAATTCCCCCGCAGTATTAAAGTCGTTTTTTCTGTTTTAGTTAAAATCAATTATGATTTATGATTTTTTTAATAAAAATGAATTAGATATTCATCAAATTGTAGTGTCTGCGTTATCTTAACTGCATATCTGCTGTTTTAACAAACTGTTAACATCCTTATTCAGCTGAAGGTTAAAAAAACATTTCATTGGTTACAAAAGTAGGTCAAAAGCGATAACTTGGTTTGTTGTTTTATACAGTTGTAGATATTTACACGATAGTGCAACATGCGCACTGGTTCTCAAATTTAATGAGAATGACAGTGATTTTTCACTTCGTTGTATTTACCGTTTTACATCTTACATCTACCAATGTTGAAGCGGGTTGCTCCGCGGGTGTTAGCAGATGTAATTGGGAACCATGGGAGTCATGGTCAGACTGTAGCAGAAATTGTGGTGGGGGAACAAAAAGGAGATCTAGATCATATTGTTGTAAAGCGGAATTAGACTATTATGATTGTATAAGGGATTGCGGTCATGACAGGGACTATGGTCAAACGTATGCACATGACAAGGAATTATGCAATACAATTTGTTATCACGGTTATTACTCGTATGGAAATAATTGGTGTAACTGTAATGACGAATTTTATGGAACTTGTTGTGAAAATGGTGAGCACATATGTCATTATTTTGAAACAACTTCGTTTCTTTTTATTTTAATTCGGAATTTAACAAAGTCATTAAATCAATCTTTTTAGACTAGAAATATAAAAAAATAAAAATTACTCTAATTTATGTATCAATGTTCATTGTATGAGCAAGCGCATGTATTACACGAATAAAGATCATCTAAATAAAAATGTCATGGATTTCTATTTATTATCTTTTTTATTGGGTTAGCAATCTTTTTGCAATCTTATTCCGTTGCAAACTCATTTTAAGGTTTAAAAACTTAAGAATGGTATTCCTTAAACACACTATTTGAGCAATCACTATGTTTTATATTAAAACTCGGACCTTATTTTATAATTTTGGCCACATCAGTGCAAAGAAAAAAAAAAAAAATTTCACAAAAAAAACAGAATTCACTTGTCTAAGTTGTCTAGGATGTAATCAGAACAGAAAATCGTCATCATCATGAGCGTCATCTACAACCATATCATCATCATAATCATCATCCCCTTAAACACCATTTTCATCATCATTGTCGGAAACATCATCTAAAGCATCGTAATCTTCAACATCATAATCATCATCATCACCATCTTCTTCATTATCATTATCTTTATTAATTGCAACAACAACAGCAACATAATTATAAAAATGATAATCAACTCTACCATCATTTTCATTATTTAATATTATCCAAATCATAAGTTTGAATATCATTATTCCTTATCATTTTCGTCGTCATCTCCAAAATTAATAAATAATCGTTATCATTATTTCATCATCATCCAAATTATCATCATCATGATCATCATCAATTTTATCTGCATCATAAATATCATCATCAAACTCATTTAAATAACCCTTATTATCATCGTTTAAATTATTCAAAACCTCATATTTTAAATCCCATTATTATCATCAATATTTATATTATCAACATCATCAACACACACCACAACCATTATCATCATCGCCATCATCACGACAATCACCAACAGCATAATCATCAACCTTATCATCATGCGGATCATCTTCAACATAATTATCCTGATCGCCATCATCATCATCATCATAGTTTTCCTCATCACATTATCATCATTGTATTATCTTTATACCTCAGTTTCCATTGTGACTTAGGAGTTACCTTAAACGGTTGTTGCATAAAGGCCTCAACAGACGGTAGGATTTAGTTGTACAGCACTAATTAGAGAAAAGATGTACAATTTTCAAAGCTATACAACACTTGCATTCAGACGGTAATTCTACACTGGAAGAATCATCTGAGGTTTTCCCTCAAAAGGATCCCTTTACATACTTTACTCATTACATACTTTTGTCGCCATGAGTAATGATTGGAACACCTCCATTAAAAAAATAGATATATATATTTTTTAATGTGAAGCCTGACCGAGGCTCAAACCTTGGACCCTCAGAATACCGTACTGCGGCTCTACTGACTAAGCTATCTGGCCGCCTACAAACTACCTCCACTCCCCTAATAAGAGAACAATTCAATACCGTTACATAATCATTTTCGGAATAATTTGGGATTCGAACATAACACAACTTTGGGTCTCCTGAAGAGTTTTTCAACATCATTTTTACCCCATCTTACTACTATGTTTACCTTTTAGCCCTAATTGTTCTGGAATTTTCATTCATTACACCCATTATCAGGAGATAATTTGGTTATCTGTTACTTGTCATTGTGGGAGGTCTGTAAAAATCTGTACGACAAGATTTTCAAAATAGAACATGTCCTATCCCTAAAGATTTGTCTGTACATCTTAGTTTTAATTGGTGTTGTACTTCAAAATCCTACCGTCTGTTTAGGCCTTAAGAATTCCATTCACCGTGCTTTTACGTGATCCATAAGAGGCGACTAAGTTTGTTCGAATAACTTGAGCCTTTGCATCACTAAGCTCCTTCTGGAGAGGATGTTTTGACCCATGGTGTTGCTTTTAAGTGTGTTACACGCGAGGTAAGCCATAATCATATTTTCTGTTTTATATGTCCATATTACCCTAATTGTGTTGTGAGCTGTAGGTATCAGTATCAATCACTTTTTTATCATTATCATCAACATCATAATAACAATATCTCCATATTCCTATAATACTAATCATCACCGTCGTAATCATCTGATCATCATCATCATCGTCACCATCATTTTAATTGTTATCAGCGTCATTTTATCACCGTCTTGAGCATCGATATTCATCTTCATCATTATGTCAATCATCATTATCATCAGAATCATTTGCGTTGTCGAAATTAGCACAAGCATTATCATCTTAATAATCAACCAGTATCATAACAACCATTACCAACATCACCATCATCACCTTCATCATCATTCCAATTATCATTCCAATCATCATAAACACTATTTTTCCCATCTGTTTCATCATCATCATCATCTGTACCATGATAATCATCATCCTAATCATCCATCTCATTATCCTCATTATCATCAGTTTTATTTTTGTTAATAATTCTTTTATCATTGTTATTATCAATGTTATCATTAATATTATTGTTCTTTTATTATTAGTAGAAGTAGTGGTGGTGGTAGTGGTAGTGGTAATGGTAGTGGTAATGGTAATAAAAGTAGTAGTAGTAGAAATAGTTGTATCATTATAAGTGTTGTTGGTGGTGGTAGTGGTGTTGTTGTTGTTTTTGTGTAAAATTTTATAAAAATAATTGTATTTGAAATAAGAAAATATATTGTATAAAATCGGTGTTGATACTAATATTAAATACTAAATAATGACCTATGTATCAATATTTCCATGAAAAATTGTAGGGGTGATGCAAATAATATCTCTCTCCGTCGGTCTGGTGCAATGTCTACAATTATATATTTACTTATTTCATTTGTTTAGTTGTTAATTATACTTTATTTATAAACATTTTTTCATTAAACATACACAATTGTAAGGACAGATGGATAACTTTAAACGATAAATCAATACCTTGAAACATATATCTGTTCGACCGCGGTAGTACTTACTCGAACATAAGAACAATTCCGCGTCGCATTGAATCAGTATTTTACCAAAATGAATATTCAACTATAAAACATCAATTTTTTCCATAAAATTTTTATAACTGTGTAGGTCGATCGTATTCTTTAAGATAAATTATTGCAATAAAATGCTTTCATTTTCCGTCCGTGGTAGTACTTACAATAACATTTATATTTGAGAAAAACCTGCGCGGCGATACACTTTAGGGTTTTTTGTTGTTGACCGACATTTTATCGGGCATTTTCCGCAATATGGCTTAAACGCTGTTATGCAACTTTTTGCGCCTGCCTCTTGCACTGACGTGTGAAACAATTTGAAAGTGTGAAACTGCCATCACAACACAATTTTTAATCTGCGGCAGCTTTGTTAGCAAGCTTGAAGCGTAAGGGATGGTGTTCGTTCAGCTAGACTAAAGGTAACGACTGCACGTCAAGGTCAGTTAATAACATACATGCATCTACATAACAGGTTTAAAACCTCTATACGCACCGCGAGACACTAATCAGAGTCAGGTGGCCAAACGTAAGTCGGAATATTAATCCACGTAACCGTAACCTTCGGAGACCCTGTGCTCAGTGCCATTTACGTTGGACTTGTGCTCAGTAGGCAACAATATTGTTTAGCGACGAGTCACGTTTTAATCTGACAGTTGCAGATGGTAGAGTACGCGCTTTTTGCCGTCAACGTGAGTGTTTCTGCGGATAAAAGGTTATTGGAGCCCGGTCAATTTAATTTAAAGCGGATAATGGGTGAAAAAAAATTAGTCTTCATTTCTGTTTCTGTAAGGTTTTCTGATGCATGCACTGCAATGGTCACGCAAAACTACCTTGCTAAGCACACAACCTTATCGTGCTACCATGGCCAACTTATTCACCGGACATGAAACCATTGAACACATATTCTGTCTTCTTCATCGGAGGCAAGAAGAAATTACGTTATTACTAACATTCCTGACCTTACACTTGCCTTTATCAAAGAATAGAATGTTTATTTTCCAAATTACGTCATTCAACCTTACGTAAGGTCAATGTGGTCGGTAATCTTTGATTTACATTAAGGAAATGATCGGTATTGAAGAAATTTCAGAAACTGAAACACAAATTATCTATAACATGAAAATCAGCGGTGTCTTGAAACTTGAAACTTGAAACTTTTTATTTAATTAAACGCCTGTTTCTATTTAACAATATTCAACGGCGTTGTACAATACATATAAATATTAAGAATAAAATTGTGAATGCATAAGAATATGTGGATCAACATCAAGTGAAATAAAAGCTTTTACATACAATTCCAATTAACATATTTTTAAAAAATTGCAGAGACCATAAAATGATAAAACTGATTGATATACATGTAGCATGAGATAAGATTATGTACATACATGTAACTTGATTACAAATAGATTAAAAGGAACAAAACATTCATTTACATTGCACATTCATCACACTGTCAGTCATCAGTTATACGTTACTCATGTTTATCTTATTTCAGATTTTAAAATAGTGATTTAAACTTTCTGAAAAAAATGTGTTTTAAGATTTCTCTTAAATACATCAATATTCTTAGATTGTTTCAACTCTAATGGCAGCGGATTCCACAATTTGGACCAATAGTTCCGAAACTTCTGTCACTAAATGTTTTTCTTTATTGAATGGAATAACGTAGCAGTTCTCAGAGGTTTAGCTGAACGTAGTCGGGTATTTGGTACTTGTTTGGTTAGGAGTTCAGAAAGGTATTTTGGAGCATGACCGATTGAACAATTGTATACAAAAGTCAAAATTTTATATTCGATTCTAGATTTGATGGGCAGCCAGTGAAGGTCGAACAGTGCTTGCCTTGAACTGTCAAATTTCTTTCGTTGCAGAACTAACTTAGCGCACATGTTTTGAATACGTTGCATTTTTTTCAATTCAAAATCGGATACACCATAAAGAATGACATTGCAATAATCCAAGTGTGACATTACGAGTGCTATAACTAGTATTTCAGCTGCTTCTTTGGTGAGGTATTTTCGGATACGTTTTATTCTAAGATAGTTTAACATTGCAGTACGGCACTTTCGTTTGACATGTTCCTTGAAATTTAGTGTTTGGTCTAGAAATGCGCCCAAATATCTAATGGACTCCTCGGAGTTGATCTTATCTCCGTTAATACAAATGGATTTTAGGTGACACTTTTCGAGTTGTTGAGAACTTCCAAATGTTATGAATTCTGTTTTCGATGAGTTCATCTTGAGTTTATTAGCGTTCATCCAGTTGTTGATATCAATCGCACCATTGTCTATCTTTGATTATGACCATGTTGGCAGCAAATATTCACTATATGTGTTGCATATCATATATGTGTACTTGGTTCTTTATTCCGCTAATTTTTAAATCTTCCTTCATAATATGGAATATATATATTCCTGATATTATATAACTGCTTATGGCTTAAATTTATTGTAAAGTATGACAATTTTAACCTTTAAAGATGATCCTTTCCTCATAAGAGTCTAACAAATCATCAAGACAAATAACTAGACGTAAGTGTGTTAAGAGGTTTCAATCACATTTTTTGTTTGCTTTAAGATGGCAATTTAAGTAGAAATTTTACATAGCATATAGTATGAAATATAAAATGTTAGATGAATTTATCATAAGTTACAAAGTATAAATACATTGTATGCGTATGTATTAAGGTTTAGTCAAATAAGCACAATGACAATACTTTTTTGAATTCGTTAAAAAGGAGAAATTTATTATTCACTTCCATACAACATCTAGTTCTGTTTATGAAATAAAAGTTCTTATGAAATGTAATAGTTATAAGCATAATAATGTTTTCCAGAATGTTCCCGTATTTCTCTTTGTAAAAGAAGAAGATGTACTTCATATTATAACACTGAGTGCATTGAGTGCTACGATAATAGGATATTCTACAAGCCTAACTACGATGGCAGCCGATGTGAACGTAAGTTGTTGGACACATCCGATTGATAAACATTCTTTTTAATGTTTGATTGTTACTATCGGAATTTATTAGGGGAAACTATCTATATGATATTTTAAAAAAACAATGCCAATAGAATTATTACATCCTTTCCAAATGTAGGACAGAAAAAATAATAGAGGCAAATTTGTGCCTAGTTTACCTCAAGAATATATAAAATATCAGGATGGGTTTAGCTATGATTATTTTATTTATCCATTTATTAAATACCATAGCCAGAACAAAAAAGGGATTCCACTGAGGTCCAAAAGCATAAGTGCACAACAATTAAATTTTCGCATAATTATATCAAGTAAGACACTTTAAAACAGAAAGGTATACAACATATTATTGAAATTTTATGTTTTGAGCTTTAAGTAGACCAATTTGTATGAAACGTGTTGTAACGCTTTTTATTTTCGGTCATTTTTCACGATTAGAATATTTACTCTGAGAAAAACGTAGTGAGCAAATGATCTGAATTTTTGCACAAAAGTTATATGTCAAGACTTACATCATTTGAAATATAATTCTCGAAACACTATTCTGAGTCCCGTCATATTAAGGAATGGAAAATTGTGAAATATGCATCGCTGGTATAGTAAATTATAATAAGTAAAGTCTACACAAAAACGGATGTTTAACGGCTTTCTTCAACTAACATTAACCAGTCTTCTTCTTACAAGTTTGTGTAATGATGTTCTTAGTAACTATGAATTTACATTTATCTTTTTAAAAGAGGTTAATTTCACTTTAAAGAACTTGAACGTACCTTTTAAAGTGTTTTGAAAATCTTGCTTCAGAATTTATAAATAAACTTTCATTACACTTAATAATATAGTCAAAACGCAATCTTTGAATCCTGAATATTTTATCTAAAGATGTCTCAGAAATCATTGACAAGATTTGGCAAACAATATATATACATTTAGGCAAAATTGAAACTGTTCAATATTATTTCTTTAAACTTGGCATTTTGTTAGAATATGATGACAAAAATATTTCAAGTGAAAAATTGTGGGTGTCATACTGATCTAACTTTTGACTTATCTGCCCTTGAATCAGAATTTATTTACTTATTTGAGGGCATCCCAAGGGCAGAACACATATATATGTCTACAAAATTTTATTTGTTGATTAGAATACATTAAATCATGTAATTCCATTTACTATCTCTGTTTTTCATTTTGAATAAAGGGACTTGGAATTCTCTGAAACTATGCTATGTTGTAAGAAAAAAAATGACACAAGTTCAGAGAAGAAGGGACAAAACAATATGCTGTTTATTCGTACTTGAAATGACACAATCCGCAGTGAGCCAAATGAAAATAAGAAAAATAAAAGGTAGTGTTTACCTTTACCGTAAGGCATCAGCCCTTGAATGAAGCAAATATGTCCATTCAGGGGCAGATAACTCAAATACAAGAATGGCTATTCCCAATTGTTTTGCTTAAAATGTTTCTGTTTTCATAGTCTAAAAAATGCCAAGTTTCAAGAAATTCTTTTGAGCGTTTTAAATGTTGCCTCCCAAAAACATCTTGAGTAAAACTACTGTTTTGTAACCAGAACCATAATAGACCTTTAGTAACAAGACCTAGGAAGAAAATTAATTCATATTCAATTGAGTCAGTCAACATTATTGTTATTTTTTTATTTTTTTTTCAAAATACATTTCAGTTTTTATGTTGAGGTGCTTTTATGCACTTATGTGATTGTAAGTACACAGGAAATGATAAGTGTTTAGGAGTAGTATAATGACTAAATTATGTTATTGAAATGTGCAAACTTCCTACTTTTATATAATTCCCACTTATATAAGTAAATGTTTAAAGGGGACACGAACAATATGAGAACTTTGCTCAATTTTAATTACAGAATTAATAATGAACTAACATTTAACTTACAATTACAAGGCTATTCAGAAAAATATACATACTTGATTCAGACTTAATATGGTTACAGCCGTTGCTACTACAGGGAATGTATTGTTTTTCCAAAGGGTTCACCCTTAGACAAATAATCAGTTCAAACGATAGTGATATAACGGATACTGAATGCCAGTCCAATTTCTGTAAAGTTTTTACGTTTAAATTTCAATTATTGTTTCACGTCAAAATTGCTTGTAGTGAGCAGATGAGTATAATGCACTCTGATTTATAATTTTTTGTCAATTGGTTGTTCCATTTATATATTATATAAACAGAACAAAGATTCGTATCATTACAAAAAAAACTTATTTAAGAAATCCCCCACATTACAACTGCTTTAACTTGGAGTGATTGAAACAATAATCGTGTATCAATATGGTGTCTTCATGGAACTTGACACAAGAGCGATCAGTAATCACATGTGTCGCCTCATGATGGCCAATTTCATGTTGGGACAAATTTTGTGACAGACGGACAGACAGACGGACAGTGCACAACTAGACTTGGTACTGATCATTCCTGTAAAGTTTGGATAAAATTGCACCAGTAGTTTATGAGGAGTAGTCCGGACAAGCTTTTGCGTATCTGGCAACACACAGAAAAAAAACACCTTTTTATCAAAGGGCCATAACTCGGCCAAAAATCATTCAACCGGAAAACCCGTGCAATATGCGCAAGGACTTGAGCTACAGATCAATCCTGTAAAGTTTCATTGAAATTGCATTAGTGGTATAAGAGAAGTAGTCCGGACAAACTTACAAAATAAAAATTATTAAAGGGCCATAACTCTGACAAAAATCAGTGAACCGGAAAATGCTGACAATTTGCACAACTAGACTTGGTACTGATCATTCCTGTTAAGTTTGGATAAAATTGCACCATTAATTTATGAGAAGTAGTCCGGACAAGCTTTGTGTATCTGGCAACACACAGACAAAACACCTTTTTATCAAAGGGCCATAACTCGGCCAAAAAATCATTCAACCGGAAAACCCGTGCAATATGCACAACGACTTGAGCTACAGATCAATCCTGTAAAGTTTCATTGAAATTGCATTAGTGGTATAAGAGAAGTAGTCCGGACAAACTTTAAAAATAAAAATTATTAAAGGGCCATAACTCTGACAAAAATCATTGAACCGGAAAATGCTGACAATATGCACAACTAGACTTGGTACTGATCATTCCTGTAAAGTTTGGATGAAATTGCACCAGTAGTTTATGAGGAGTAGTCCGGACAAGTTTTGTGACGGACGGAAGGACAGACGGACAGACAGACAGACAGACAGACGGACAGACGGACAGACAGACGACGGAGAAGTGATCCCTATATGTCGCCACTACTCCGTAGAGGCGACACAAAAATTAGAGGAGATGCCTTTGACTCATAAAGAAGAAATCATTCAATAAAAAATTCAGCTTGCCTGCTTGTCTGATTGAACGGTTTCTGTGCATTGCAGAAGTAAAGTATTTTTTTCAGGCCCCGAAGGTGACCCCATTAATTGCCTCCGTCGCATGACTATTTAAGGGTCGGAGGTGCATGCCTTAACAGTCTTACAATAATGTGTTAAAATATGAAAAGTTAACATAGTATTAACATAAAGTAATTTACGGCAAAACTTTTTTTTTTGAAAAATTGAATATGTAAAGGAGGGGTTATAAGTTCAAGACATAGAAAAATATTACTAAATCTACATTATGCCTTAAACAAAATAATAATTACTTTTTTTCTATATTTATGAGTAATACACAAACTAATGATTTAACGCCGCCTTTCCTTGTTGATCTTGTTTATCATATTTTAGCTAGGAGGCTTGACGATAGAATAAGTAGACTTACGGAAAAAGGATGATTATTTACAAAAGAAAACAACAATATAACACAACAAAACATCAAAGACAAATACTTTGCAGCCAGGGCACGTTCAAAAATACTACAAACATGAGTTTATTCTTCCATGTATGCTAAATGAAAGCTAGGTATAGTCCTTGGAACCATTGTAAATAAGTATCTTTTGTCAATTTGAATGGTAAATTATATATATTCTTCCAGTATTCATCATCATTTGGGAGGCATAGTTTTTGTGACCATTTGATCTGACAAACGGGCTTACTGAAATTGACATTAAGTGAATCATACAGATATTTTGAGCCTTTTTGGTCTTTAATTATCCCTTTAATGTGTATTGGAATTGTTGGGATTTTTTCTCTCTTCAAAGTTAAAGCGTTGAATGAGACATTTTGAAAAAAGTTTGTAACTGCTTCTTTAATTCCTAAATATAAAAGATGATTGATATTTATATTGTAGATCTTGGCTTATTCTTCTGGTGTATAAAACTGGCCATTGTCTTGTAAGATATCATAAATACAACAAATTCCCTTATCATACCAAGATTTCCAAAAAATACTTTTATTGCCAATAGTAAGAAGTAAAGTATTGATGCAATTTAAACGGAAGGTGGATATTGTTCATTCATCAAGCAAACATGTTGCTTAATTAGCCAAAACGTACCACCTATACACAAATCAGAAGATTACATTAATAACCATGATAGTGTTTTGCCAGCAGTCTCATCCCCTCACTCCCCCCCCCCCCCCCCATCAAAAAAATACAAACTTCCGGAAAGTGCTGGGTAACAGATGAAAGAGCCAAAATATTACTTTTCCCTTGGTCCCTGTGTTACAAGGTCGGTGTTGTGGTACTGTTTTGGCGATGAAATATACCAGTGATATCGTTATTATAAATAAATAAACTCAACCTGTTTTCGGCTTTGGTCTTAACTATAAAATATGCCATTTGTCTCAGTTTAAGTCTATTGTGAGGCTAGTTAGACTACTTTTATGCAAATGCATTCTGTTACACGATAGTTTGACTTCAAACAAGTCATATACAATCAGACCATATAGTGTTTTATTTCCACTTTGCCTGAAACCCCACCAAGATTAATTTTGCCGTTGTCTGACACAAATTTGTGTTTAATCAACTTTTTTTCTTGTCGTGTGTAAGTTTATGTAAATCGAACCGAATTGTAAACAAGAGCCACCGCCTGGCGGGGGCAACGCTCGACTTTTTACTTTTTCTAAACGCAAACATAGAAAGATTTGAACATATCTTAACGTTTCCTTTTTATAAATTTAGTTGGTCACATCAGTTTTGTTTATATATTTTGTATATATATATATGAATAGAAACATTATGCAATTTCTAAAAAAGAAGCTATGACGCAATTTCTATAAAAAGCAACAATGATGCAATTTCTATAAATAGCAACAATGACGCAATTTCTAAAAATAGCAACAATGACGCAATTTCTAAAAATAGAAACAATGACGCAATTTCTAAAAATAGAAACAATGACGCAATTTCTATAAATAGCAACAATGACACAATTTCTAAAAATAGAAACAATGACGCAATTTCTAAAAATAGAAACAATGACGCAATTTCTAAAAATAGCAACAATGACGCAATTTCTTAAAACAGCAACAATGACGCAATTTCTAAAAATAGAAACAATGACGCAATTTCTATAAATAGAAACAATGACGCAATTTCTAAAAATAGAAACAATGACGCAATTTCTAAAAATAGAAACAATGACGCAATTCTATAAATAGAAACAATGACGCAATTCTATAAAAAGAAACATTTCGCAATTCTTGTTGTTGTTGTTGTTGTTGTTGTAAATATATATATATATATATACACACACACACACACACCAATAAATATATAATTATGGTCATTTAATGCACAAATCTGAGAAAATTCAGTAATTTAACCTTCAAGGTCAAGGTCATTAAAGAGCCCAAGCAAATTTGGGTTTGATAAACAACAAGGTCTGGTCCTTAAGAATGTTCTGTTATAATATGAAGTTGATCCCTTCAATAATAGCAAAGTTACAGTCAGTTACCGCCAAAACCTTCAAAGACAATGTAATTAATGAGTGAAGGTCAAGGTCTTTCGGTATATTTTTAACAGTTATCTTTGAAGATTATTATGTTCAAGTTTCAAGACAATCCATTCAAAAATAACAAAGTGACAGCCAATAATAGCCAAAAAAATGAAAATTTCAATGATTTGACCTTCAAAGTCAATGTCATTTATGAGTGAAGGTCAAGGTCTGTCTCGTTATTTTTAAGGGATATCCCTGAAGATAATTATGTTCAAGTTTGAAGACAATCCATTCAAAAATAACAAAGTTACAGCCAATAATAGCCAAATAAATGGAAATTTCAATAATTTGACCTTCAAAGTCAAGGTCATTTATGAGTGAAGGTCAAGGTCTGGCGCGTTATTTTTAAGGGATATCCTTGAAGATTTTTATGTTCAAGTTTGAAGACAATCCATTCAAAAATAACAAAGTTACAGCCAATAACAGCATGAACAAGCAAAAATTGGACTTTTAAGCTTGAAGGTCAAGGTCATTTATGGATGAAGGTCAAGGTTAGTGTGGTCTACTGAAAGGTCTTGTCCCAAGGGTTGTTGTCGGTAAGTATGAAGACAATACACCAAGAAATAAAAAAGTTATGATCCAGGTACAAGTTTGCGGACGGGCACGGCAACGGCAACGCCGACCTGACTATAACAATACCTCTATTTTTTTTTCTAAAAAAAAGTCGAGCTAAAAATGGCAAAAAAGGCTTCAAACATAATTTTTTTCTGGTTCGAAATACGTCTTTTTGAGATTGTAATTACCAGAAAAAAATTCTTGGGCTTAACTTTGCTTTAATATGTTATTCTATTGGTTTTTTAATCAGAGAACTTGCTGGGACAATATGAATTTGTATTGGTTTGTTTCTCAATTTCGTCACATTTCTGGTGTTAAAAGACACGTGGGATGTTGATCCTGACTTTAGGAAACCGTTTTTTAATGATTGTTCGTGTAGTGAAATTAACTCACAAAATTACATAAACGACGAACAAAAAATAGCAAAACATTCAAACTCTTTTAAAATTATATCTAAAGTAGTACTGAATTTGTTTGATTTTTCATACATAGAAACAATTAAACAATGGTAATAGGAATTGAAAAGAAAACATAACCTAGCAATCTTAATTGTCTGTATTGCTGTCATTTTCACATTATTGTTACCTGCTTAAATATCCAAATGGGTAATTGCCTAAATTCATATCGGGCGGCAATCGGATTATTTAATTGTGTGGCAATAAGTTCAGAACGCAACTCTGTTTCTTATCGTGAGAAATTCGTACTGTTTCATTTTTGTGCAAAATTATTTAGGTTGATATTTCGCTCGTTACAAATATGGCTAATTCTGGTCTGCTCATTCTTTTATAAGAAATTTTATCATTTAAATAACAGTAAAAGAGCCTACTTAAAGACCATCCGCGACACAAATAGTTCGTTATGCGAAACCAATTTCAGTTCAAATTTTATGTTTTTAAAGATAATGTTATGCGGAGATGTAGAAATAAATCCTGGCCCTGATAGTGTGATACAAATTCAAACCTGTATTTCCATATTTCACCAAAATATACGAAGCATTCGCAACAAAATGAATTTCATTTCTGATAATTGGCTAGACTACGATATTTTATGCTTCACAGAAACTCACTTAAGTAATAATGTCACTGACTCTTCAATTTCTCTAGACGGATATAGTAATTTGTATAGAAAAGACGGTAATTCATATTGTGCCGGAATGCTTATCTATGTATCTGATAAATTTATCTCAAAAAGACTTAATGATCTCGAAACTTGTTTTGAAGAGTCTGTTTGGGTTGAATAAGAAAAACGCAAGAAAGAATTTTGATATGTACTACATATCGACCTCCAAACTATAATAATGATTACTGGGATAAAATGAACTTGTGTATAGAAAAGGCTTTTGATTTTTGCCCAAACATAACAATTCTTGGTGATATAAACGAAGACCAACTAAATTCGAGTAATTATAATCTTCGAAATATCTTATTATTAAATGGTATGCGTAATATCATTACTGATCTTACACGTGTTACTGCTCGAACATCAACCCTATTAGATCCAATAGTAATTTCAAATAATTTAACTGTTTTAACGTCAGGAATTCATTGCACTCCAAAAGAAATAAGTGACCATTTTGGAACGTATGTATTTATTAAATCTTCCCATTTACCCTCTATACCTTATAAGAGACGTATATGGAACTACAAACGAGCGGATTTTGTAAAGTTTAATGAATTAATTGACACAACTGATTGGTCTTTTCTAACTTTAAATACTATTGACGAAGCCTGTGACTTGTTTACAAAAAGGTTCAATAATTTAGCTCAACAATGTATACCTACAAATATCATCACAATAAGGCCTAAGGATAAACCATGGTATGATTCAGTAATAAGAAATATGAGTCGTAAACGGGATAGACAGAAATGTAAAGCAATTAGATCAAATAAAGAATCTGACTGGTTAATATACAAACGGTATAGAAATAAAGTGAGCAATATGATTAAACATGCAAAGGAGAAGTTTTATAATAACTTAGAACTTTCTATATCTGAGCTTAATTGTAATAATCCCAGGCAATATTGGAAAACCGTAAAAATGTTAATTAAAGAAAACAAAGGTTGTGAGAGTATTCCCCCACTATACATGGAAAATTCGCCTGGCAAAACTTACTTCTTCACCGATCTAGAAAAAGCAAATTGTCTTAACGATTATTTTGTTTCAGTCTCAACTGTAGACGACACCCATTCGTCCCTACTAGATTTTGTTTCTAAAAGTAATGTTAAATTTTCTAGTTTACAAATAAGCGATCAGGAAATAAGTGATATCTTAATAACGTTAATTACAAATAAAGCAAGTGGACCAGATGAAATTAGTCATAAAATGCTAAAAGAAACAAGATATTCTGTCTGTGCTCCACTAGGTATTTTATTTAACAGATCTCTAGTCGAAAATATTTACCCTAATTCATGGAAATCAGCAGTTGTAATGCCAATATATAAAAAGGGCAGTAAAAACATGCCTATGAATTATAGACCCATTTCTCTAATAAGTTGTGTAGGTAAAGTATTTGAGCGAATTGTTTTTAAGCACATTTATAATCATTTACATGTTAATAATCTTATATATCACCAACAGTCTAGGTTTTTACCGGGTCATTCCACCGTTTTACAACTTATTGATATTTATCATCAAATTACTCAAGCCTTTGACAAAAAACAATCTACATGTATGATATTTTGTGACATTTCGAAAGCATTCGATAGGGTATGGCACAAAGGGCTTATATTTAAATTGCGTCAATACGGTATTGATGGCGATATATTAAATTGGTTGAGCAACTATCTTTTAAATCGGCACCAAAAAGTTTTTGTAAATTCAACTTTCTCAAGTGAGAAAATAACTACTGCGGGCGTTCCCCAGGGATCAGTCCTGGGTCCGTTGCTATTTCTAATCTACGTTAATGATATTGCGGATAATCTATTAAGCATAACCCGCCTCTTTGCAGATGATAGTTCGTTGTCGATTTCCTCTAGCAATATGAATTTTATAGAAAACACATTAAATACCGATCTACATACTCTTCAAGAATGGTCCCATAAGTGGTTAATTAAATTTAATCCAGATAAAACAGAAGTAATGTTTTTTTCCTTAAATGATGAACAACGCCCTTCTCTATTCTTTGAAAATACCCAACTTACTTATGTAAAAACGCATAAACATCTTGGACTTACATTGAGTGAAGATGGAAAATGGCACGAACACATTAATAATATTATGACATCAGCTTCTAAAGTTCTAAGCTCAATGCAATCATTGAAATTTAAACTCAAACGAAATACATTAAATCAAATTTATTTATCATATATGCGACCAATCCTCGAATATGCCTCCACTGTTTGGGATGGCTGTAATGAAAATGATAAACATTCACTTGAAAAGATGCAATATGAAGCAGCGCGTGTTGTCACAGGCCTAACTAGATCGGTATCTATAGACCGTTTACTTAGAGAAATTGGCTGGGTATCTTTGTCGGATAGAAGAATTATGCAAAAATTAATAATAGTTTACAAAGCCCATCAAAACAATGTTCCAAGCTACTTACTAAATCTTTTCCCAAATAGTGTCGCTAATTCTACTCCATACTTCCTCCGAAATGATAACAACTATGTGACAATCGCACGGAGAACACAAATATTCGCAAAATCTTTCATCCATAGAGTTATGGAACAATTTGGATGATCATATTAGACATGCGGCTTCTCTTAATATTTTTAAATCTCGTCTCAAAGAAATTTATAAACCACATACTGTTCCTAAAATATTTTGTATACGGAGATCGAAGTTTATCTGTTTACCATGCACGTATTAGAAACGAATGTAGTAATCTTAATGCGGATCTTTGTAAAAATCATCTACGAGATAACTCACTTTGTAGCTACTGTACATCCAGTATTGAAGATGCCGAACATTACTTTTTTAAATGTCCCAAATATAACGAAATAAGAGTGCAGTTATTCCGCTCAACTCGCAGTTTCCATCCTTTGAGCGTAAAGACCCTTTTGTTTGGAAAAGAATCTCTTTCTGATGAGAATAACTTATTTATTTTTGATAAGGTACAATTATTTATTAAATTATCGTGTAGATTTGAATCTTAATTTTTTATATTATCTGTACTACTTGCCACGATCAATTGATATCCCTACTTACTGAACTCTATCCCCTTTTTTTTTTTTTTTTTTTTTTTTTTTTTTTTTTTTCTTTTCCTTTTATGTAATGCTTTTCTTCTTCTTTCTCCTTGTGCATTTTTCCCTAATTGCTCTACTATCATACATTTTGGTTTGTAACTGTCTTATTATTATTAGATAATTCAATATATCAGGGAAGAACCGTTTGCTGATGTTGTAAGAACTCGTGGTTCAACCCTTTTGCTACTTTTGTATTTATACTATGATAATATAATGTTATAAATGTGTAAAAAAAAGAGCAATAAAATATGTTTAAATCAAAAAATCTTAATTGTCATTCGTAAGAGTTATCACTATAAATATATATAAATACGGATAATAGCTACATGCAACTTAACATTAAATATTGACAATAAAGAGCATGTTCCGCTTGCAATCTTTCTAAATATTTTGTATAGTAATAATGTGCATACAGTTAAATATACTTTCTTTGCCACGGACTTGTCACAGGAAACTGTCAAACATTATCAAGTACGTGCATCAAAATCAAAATTAGCCACTACTTAACTTACTTGTCTCTGTATGAAGAAATGACAGATCAATTATTAGTAACATACAAGATATTTTTACACTCCTTTAATGAAAACAAACCGAAAAATATAAACTCTGTTTTCAGTGAATCTAAATCCTTTCACAAAAAAGACTTGAAAGTTATTACAATTTAGATAACAGTGTTATTTAAACAGGTATGTGCGCTTCGAACAATCACTACTGTTGGCCCGGATATTGCAGTAACGAACTGACAAAAGGCTGCTCGTGCGCGCCAAATTTCAAAATTATACGGCAAAGTGGGGAAACTTCCTGCCAGCCAAGTAAGCTACCATCTATTCTGACATGTGGAACGGTTGTGATTGGTCCTAATATGGAAAAGAAGCAGGCTAGAAGCAGCATAAATTCAACAGAGTGTCAATATTTTACTGATATGTATGGTAACTTCCAGCCGTCGTTTTTCAACTTTGATCTTGCTGCGGAATATACCATCGATACCAGTGGCTATTCGAAACCACCTTTTATAAGCGAATCCCATTTTGGTATAACAGACTTTGCTACAAGTGTCGTCAAAATATCTGTTGATGGTAAGAAAACCTTTTCAAATATTTTTACTTTTTAAACAAACTAAAAAGGATATATTTTTAAAAGGTCCAAAATACCAATGTAAACCTAATATTTTATCTATTAAGGCAGTGTAAACAAATCGTTTTATAAATTCTTTAAGTACTTTTCATAAAATGCGGTTTTACATTTAATTGTCTGTTATCAAAGGTTTAAATATTAAATACAGAACTCCCATGTTTTCAATCGTTACAATCTAAGTCATTCAGAAGCATGTTCTGTGCGTTGATCCGTTCTTAAGTTCTACCTAGACGAAGAATAAAATGCAGCCCTGTGCTTAAGGCTAAGCTTAAATATATATCAGCTCACTTACGGTAAAATATGTACAGAAAATTCGCTAAATATCTCTAAATATATATTCATTTATAACGAGTTTTCATTAAGAAATGTATAGTTAATTTGTAACACTTATAAAGATGGTAGGAATATTTATTGTTATTAGGGAAACGTTCCACTGAAAGTTCCATCAATCATTTAGTGGACAGATCATCCAGCGTTTATTGTAAGCCGACACTTTTTGACTCGAAAAATGTATCAGTTTCATCTAAACTTCAAGACGGCCAAGCGTAAATATTCTTCCTATTATTTTAACTATTTTATCTTCACATTTTCTTTTTTATATAAATCATAAAAACAACCACAAAATCAATTTTATAGGCATTCGTGACCGTGTGACTTCAAACCACTTGCTTCTTATTGCCTTGGGTTTAAAAACCCACATTGACATTGGATTATATCATGTTACAAAATTATAAAGCTAGAGGTACCGTAGGTCATTCTGCACAAGTAAAACTGAGAAGTCACAATATGACCTTAACAGTGTGAATGAAAGAGCTTAGAAAATTATCTTAGTATATAGTCGACCGACTAAAAATACACTAAGAAAACCATAATTATTTATTTCTTATTCAAAGACAACACATCTAAATATGATATTGTTTTATTTACATATTGTATATCATACGGGGATATCTAAAGTAATTATAATTTATTTTGAAGCATAATAAAGAAACATACATTCAGATTTCATGAAAACTTCTTAAATGAGAAGATATTCATTAAATCAAAACAGACAGTCAAATTAAATGTTAGTGTAGGTTTTATTTTTTAAGACTCCTGGGTGTTTTCATTGTTTAAATTTACGTGTACTCCTATTGATATGTTAGCAGTTTATTGAACATGTACATTCCATGTCGTAACTGTTTTATAACTTTTTCTGTTTTAGATTATGTCTTCAATTTCGCGTAGATGCAGGGGGATATTTGAAGAGCAAAGATAGGGTCTCACACCGAATTTCGTCTGCAGTACCTTATCGAAAAGTTCATAAAACACGTGAGCTTTGCTACAGGTTTGACAATACTTCTCCAAAACATTGCCGAGAAAAGGCAAACTGCAGTTACGATCCAATTCAGTTTGAAAGCCGTGTGATACGATCTACAGATATCGTTGTTGAATTTAAGGGTTGGTATGATCCGGTTCCAGCTGGCGGCATTTCGAGCCAAGCATCTTCTATTGAAAGTTATCAGATAACAGTAAACGAGGTTACTATGTCAACATACAATATACAGGTCAATTACATGACAAATGTGTACACAAAGAAGGTTAATTTCAAAGAGAAGAAAATATCGTTTAATGTGACTTCTGAAAAGCCTATATTATACTGCGTGACTTTAGAAGTTAAAGACGTGGCTGATAATGTCAGACAAGCAAGACGATTCATCTTGTATGACAATTCGTCTTTTATTGAATCGTGGGATGATAAACCATTTTATTTTTCCTCAGCTTCGATACAAACCAAATATAAATGGCAGACTCATCATCATGACATATGTCTTAATTGGAAAGACCATTTTCTCAACCGATTCTACTTCGACAATCCTTTGCTGAACCCCATTGCATCGGAACCCCATGGATTAGTTACTGGAATTTATGAACAAAACGATGGTGTTCTCCCAGTTTCTGGTACTCCAAACGTGCATGGCATTGTTCAGACCTTGGTATCCTGGACATTAAATGATGGGTCTCCTTCTGCTGAAATCGATGTGCCAAATTTCCTAAACCAATCTTTTTGCAATGACTTCAAAGTGCAAGATGGTCAAACGTACACAATATTTATTCATTTGGTTGACATTGCTAACAACACTTTAATTGAAAACAGAACAGTGCATATTGACCGGTCCGTACCTCATATAAACAATATTTGGCTCGTCAAGGATGGTTACAAAGTCCTGTTTGTTCATCATATGACGGATTTATCAAACATGCAGTTGCACTTTGAAGCCTTAGACCCACACAGCGGTGTAAGACAAATAGAGTGGGCATTTGGTAATAGTATTGCAGAATTAACTTCAGGTTCTCTGATTATAGGATCTTTTAAAGAAGTAAGTATTTTATCAACACGAAGTAATTTAGACAGAAAAGACTTCCTAAATGACATCTTAAATGAAAAACGATGACGACAATATTAATACGCAAACACAATCACACATCTACATAGTATTCCAGCAAACTAAAATGTTTTGATTTTGTGTATGAAACAAGTGTTAACAGATAACCTCAGACGAGACGATTAAATATATCGTGATTAAATACAAAAATTTTAAGCCGTAATTAATGAATCTCATTTCTATATATTAAATACAATTATAATGAGTTCGATTTTTTAAATGAGTATGTTTTTCATTAAGATCAAGTTTAGCCTAAAGAAGGAATTATGTAAGTTTCTTGTCTTTAATTGTTAAAGCTGGAATAGCCAAGTCGATCATTATTTTCTTACTATTACAGACAGCCTGCCCACAGAATGCTGAAAATTATTACTGTCCAGATGTCGGACAGTGTGAGTTTTATAACTACACGGTACCACTTAACAAGCTAATTGCCATCAATAAACACGTGGGCAATCACAACAGAAAATACTATTTCACTTTAAAGGTTACCAACAATGCACAATTGGTTAACATAGAACGCGTAAATATTTTGGTTGATGACTCCCCACCGGAAGTTGGTATTATCTTTGAAGGTAATTCTGTTTTGTAGATAAATCTATTGAAAAGAATATACGGAAATATCATTCATAAGCAATCCACATTGGAGACATAACTCTTTTTATAGATAAAAACAATCAAATCCTTCAGGTCAGGTTTTTGAAAATCCACAATTAGAAATTGGTCCCTAGATACGGATCCCCCTTGCAATTTTTCAATGATATACTAGGAAATAAAAACATATAAAACAAAGAGGATAGTAGACACACACAATTTGACCTTCAACGTCATTGTCCAACAGTGCCCTCGCAGACATTGGTCTTGTGCATGATACACGTTATAAGTTATAGGGCAAATTACTTTACAATTGCCTTCCAACCAAAATTATCTTTCTCTTGAAGAAGATGAAGGCTTAAGTCTTGCATGCGACACAAAGTCTGACAATCCATCAAGTAATGAAAAATATTCGTCTGACAGTATTTGATAATTTACTACCGAGTACAAACAAGACTTTGTAGATACAAACTTGATCTTATACACACGAATTCTCTACTTATTGTGGTTATGTGTACAGATTTCTTTGAAATCCCACCATGCATGGAGTTACAGATAGGCAACTCAAGTTTTACAATGGCAAAACGCTACTTAAGTTCAATCCCTTGCTTTGACTTTGACCTTTTACAATACAGAGTGACAAAGGGTTTATCACCACATAAATAATTATGTATTTTATATTGCTGGACTGAAAATGTCAAAATTATTGAGTGCAATAGTGACAACACATTCTTCTTCAACTGAT
>NW_026858434.1:0-8552 GCF_026571515.1 Ruditapes philippinarum | reverse complement strand
AAAAGTACTCTGCAATATAAAAGTGATATACACGTTGTAAGAAAGGTAACTTAAAATGCTTCACATTATACCAAAAAGGCTCTACAAACTATCACGATGTCTTAAAACTGTTTTACCTTAGTTGTCAAACTTCTAGAACCTGATAGAAATAGTAATGACTTTCATTAGATGATTCTGGCAAATACGAAGGCAGATTTGCTCATTGGTTTTTACTTGCGGTAATTGCAAAAAGAAATAGAAAAAATAACCAACCTTAAACTTCACTTTTAAGTGTGTTTGTTGACAAGATCATTATAAAAATTATATAAAAAGATGGATTTTAAACAAACACGTCAAAAAATATATTGTAACATTAACATGATCATTTTGTCTATCAGAAATTTCTTAGTAAATTTAAATAGTTAAGAATCTATTATTTTTCAGAGTTCTTCAATAGCACAATGGCTTTTTATAAAAGTAAAATAAGCTGATCCAAAACTGTAATTTATCACTTCATGTTTGCACTCTTTATGTCATTGAAATATTGAACGTTTTTGAAACAATTTGAATACAGCCAAGTTTGTCTTTGTTTATGCTTTCAGAAGGAAGCCAGTTAAACTCGTCTATAAGAACAAATACATTTATGTAGTCCTTTTCCTCTTCCATTGTAATTTCCATATTTTCATACAGGTGTATTGGTTCTGTTACTTGTCTGTGAAGTCAATGAAAGTATAGGCTGTTCCTCCATTGAAATGTTTCTTTCAGATTTATCATCCTCTGTACTGGAATAAAATTGATTCTATAATTAACCTTCAAAGCACATATCTCTTGCAACATAAACTATCAAGAGTTGCAATCAACTTAACATAAATGCATAACGTAACATCTAATAAGGAATTACACATTTATAAGCTATAACTAACAGCCAATGAAAACTGAACCAAAATGATCTCGTAAATGAACTCACACATGTTTGATTATGAGAGAATGTTTAGCCTAAAATTTCACCAGTGATTTCACCAGTATATTACAGATATTCTTAAAGTTTAATAAACTATGAAATTCTAAATAAAATAAAGGAGTGTTGACATAATGGTCCAGATCTCCGCCTCTCAACCGAAGAATAGTGGGCTCAAGCCATCCATGTTGATTGTTGAACACAGATTCTTTGTGAATGATTTATTATTAAGTTGATTTACCATAAAATGAGTCCTATATTTGACAATTTATCAATCACCTGTGGCAAGAGGCACGCGGGACCCATTTCATAACATAATCAAAGCAGTGTGCAATGGTGGGACGTACACAAGTCATTGCAATGAATTCGAAATTACAAATTATTAGGCTATAAATAAACTCTTTTTTAATTTACTTACCATTGTTTTTCCGCAAAGTTTACCTTCAACAAAAAATGGCGGGCGCACATGTGTGTACATTCGGAATACTTCTATTTGATCCATACATAGACTTAGACTTTCAATAAGTAGTAAGCAGTAGCCAGTGAGCAGCAGACTGTCCAGTAGGCAGTAGACAGTGAGCAGTAGGCTGTCGTTTATGGAATTCCGTAGTTTTCAACGGAATTAATTGTAATGTGAATAATTTTGTGTGCAGAATTGCAGACGATTAAAGCATGCAACAAAGGATTATTTAACATGTTAACCAGTGAAACGTTACAGATAGAGTTGGTTGACAGACATCTGTAGGATATCATCGTTATTTTGTCAAAAACCATGCGAAGAATATTCTGGATACAGAAACATCAGATTTCACAGATCATAACCTTATAAATGGGTAAGTGTTTCTAAATAAAACACAGCTATTTGTATGTTTATGATTGGTAGATATCATCACTTGCTTAAAGAATAAAAACACAGCTTCTTAAGTAGGCCTACATTAGTAAGGTAAGGACAGTTTAATTATGGCTACTCTTGGTTTATTTTTGTTACAATTAGATGTAACGTTAGTTTACAAATTCAGATCATCACAGTATTTGTTTGGGGTAATAAAATAAATAACACATGGGTTTGTGGGTAACAGTAAAAATCTTATCCCGTAGAAAATACTGTTACCCGAGGCGTACCCACAAACCCATGTGTTATTTATATACTAGTGTACATATTTAAAAGGTTCAGTGATTATTATGATACTTCCGTTGCATAAATTTAAATAACCTATTATTTCATACATGCTATGTTTTTAACAACACAGGAACGGAAAGGCTGAATGACACGTGTTTTGTATCTAATATAAATCACAAACTTGTTTTAGGAATCTAGTCTTGTCCTTAAAAAGATGATACAAGATTCACTGGAGAGGGAAGTTTGTAGTGATTAAACTGATTATCAAATTATTTCTCCGTCGATTTTCAAAAGACGACAGTTATGTCAAGAATATTAAATTATTGTTGTGATTGCTTTTCATTCAAAATGATTAGAAAATGTTTCGACGAATCGCACAACCATATTGTACAGGCCTGTCAGCTTAATCTTGAACTTCATTTTCGAAAATGTGAAAATTGTGAAAAAATACATTTGAATTCAAATCTGGAACATAAAGTATCTTAGTAGTAATAACTTCTTAATCATTATAACTGTACGAGGGTACCCACCAATGTATACAACCTCGTTAATAAGCTGTTAATTGGCATATGACGTCATGATTTCCACGAAATATCATGTAATGGTATACTATGCTGTTACGTTAATATGAGAGCTTGCTCTAAAACTGCAATTTAAAGCAACATTTTATTTGAGAAGGTATATTTATTGAAATCAAAGCGCTTCATGATTCGTTTATCATTTTGCTATTAGAAGTGACGCTTTGGGAAAATTACTGTTTTCGTGTTTTTGAATTTAGAAATATGCAGCAAATAAGCAACCTATTAAATCATTATATTGAAATTACTGTTCATGTTCGTATAAGTACACAAAACAAAGGCAACGTTACGAGAAACAAGCGGTGTGTTAGCGTAAATGAAGGCGTTATAACGCAAATAAAAGCGTATTTATACCTATATTTTTACTATATACAGTGACAAAATTGAGAAGATTTTGTCAATTATGAACAATTTCGGGACGTTATTGCAAAATGGCGAGCAGCAGATTATCTAGTTAATCTTTTAAACAAATTTAATTTAACCAATTTAAGACACTTGTGAAGATATTATATCAAAAGCTGATATATTCATATTAAACACCTATTGCATAACATAAGATGAAAAAATAATGATGAACATAAGGTAAGAAAATTGCAATGTAAGATATTTAGAATACAAGATCTTTAGGCAGTTAAAATAATTTCTGTGTATGAATTTATCATGTGCATCATTTAGTTCTTTATGTTTTCCATTGAAAGAAGACTTTTATGACTGTATGATTCATTAATAAAACATTGACCATTAAACCCGATTAATTTTTAATTGAAAGAAATGATTCTATATGCCGCTTGCCATGGCAACAAACATATAACTGTTTATACGCAAAAAGGAGGAGAAACATACATTTTACATGTAAGTGTTTTTAAGTTGTGTGTTGTGCAAAGCGTATAGAGATACAATTGTCAATGTTGAAATTCTTCTTTTGTTTGTTTATTAAATAAGATTTACTTTAATTACGCAAATTTGTATAACGTATGAATAAAGTTTCTGAACAGAAATATTTATTATCCAATATTACTCATTGTTTTTTTACAATTTAAATGATTCTTAATTAAGTACCTATAATCAGCATTATTTGCTGAAGGAGCATAAAATAGTTTCATCGTAAATTATTTACCATTTCTTACTATTCTGTGTGCAATGTTAAAATATACAACTGAAGCTGAAATTCTACTTAACTATCGTTTAATAAATGTGAAATAGGTAGGGGCGAACTCCCAAAACGGAATATTTATCAGGAGAACTAATAGGAATATATTTCATGCGTACTTAAGAAAAGATTTGTTAGCGCATTTTCATGAGATCAAGTCAATGATCAGTGACTTGTACCAATCACCATTTTTACAAATTTTCAAGTAGAAAATAAAACTAAACATAATTAAAAATAATAACAATAAAAACAACTACAACACAAAAATGGATTTAAAATGATGATGAGGTATTATTGATAGAAAAACCAAGACATATGGTCTTTTGTCAAGATCTAGCTTAAAAATCTAACTGGGACAGGACCGGTTTAGGACACACAAATGTTGAAACATTTTAATCTTCCTCTCATGGAATAGTTTAAGATAAGGTTGGAAAGAAATATCCAAAATGGCTTCTTAACTTGCTTATCTGATATTAGATCGATTTAGAACTCCTCACGGACAGTTCCATGATAACCCTGGAGAAAAATTAGATTATTCCTGATATGTTTGATTAAATATTTGTATGAAAAGTTTCTACTTACTTTTATATTGCTTCTTCAAAATGTTGTAGAAAACCTTTGTGCTTATAAATAAATACTTAGTAATGAAATGTATTTGCAAACAATGTAATTTGATATATGTTGCTAATAAAATAGCCGTAGAAAGCTTTAATTGAAATAAAAGGTTAGCAATAAAATCAGATAATAATAATCTGCAGAGAAAAGAAATAATGAAAACCAAATTTTATAAGTTTAAAGATCATGTACGTTGTAGTTCAGGTTGTTACCACACTTAAGTGAAATTTTATATATGTATAGAATTATTAGTATCTAAAACGATTTACAAACATTGAAGAATATGTAAAATATGTACTGCAAGTATATGTCCACATTATATGTAATCATTAAAATATACGCATTCATTTCTAATGGACAAAAATGACTTAGTCTAAGACTTGATAGAAAATAAATTTCTAATTACCTCCCTTATTTTAAACTCGGTAATATCGTTACAAATAATGCTTTTGGAACTTACAAAATTGATAAGTCTTCATTTGAGCATTATATTTATGATATGAAACCATATAAAATGAGTTTTAGGATCTTTAAAGAAAGAAATGCATTCGCCGTTTAGAATTTTATAAAACAATAATTATCTGGACAAGAATCAAAACAAAATTATGTGTGTTATGTGATGTTAAGAAAACCTCCAACTACACCTTGCTTATTTACATTTAATAACCCATTTCTATCTTGTCTAAATCAGACAAGCAATGATAAAACCAAGGTAGAGTAACAAAACAATAAACCCGAGTCATGCACAATTCCTTTCCCTGCAATTGACAAATTACAATGTGTAAAAATTTAAAACATGTACAATGTAAACAAATAGTGTTACTCTTTTTTGATTGTACTGATATTCTAGCATTTTGTGTCAAACATGTATGAGACATGTATTAGAAACGCTTAGGTAGTGTATTTAGGTCAAAACTTTCGCTAACAGTAAAATGGAAAATGCCTCGTTTTGAAATATTAATCCACTGATATATGACTGCACAGACAATTGCAATCACTTTTGATGAAATGAGATCAAAATGGTTGTGTTTCTAATTACATATTTAAGTGGAGATAATTTATCATAAAACACATTTGTTTTCTCTCTTCACAGATATTAAATTGCATTTGATTTCCTTCAAACTTTAATTGATCTTGGTTCTTTTGTATCAACGCCTGTATATCACGATATCTGTTTACTCAAGTAAAAGAGTTTTCTTAAATATACTACTATTAAAAATTATTTTTTCTTTTAATTCACTATTTCAAACATTTTAAAAACCCTTTGTTATTAATAGTTATTAATCCTATGTTAAGAAAATGTATTTATTAGCATTTTATGCTTTCGGATATTATCCTTTTTCAGCATTGTATTCAGTAACATTACTGTCATTGTTTCATAAAAAAAATTCAATATGAGTACAAACGATATGTTCACTCGAATAAAAAATGTTTTCATAACTTCAACTTTAAAGAAATCAATTTAGATGGAAATGATGAAAATCAAAATACTGGAAAATTGTTGATGATTATAGCGGTAAACCGTTGTGATTTTTTTAACTGTAACTTCTTGCAAATCGATAGATGTATATTTCGCATGAAGGATTATCGAAGTACAAAATCAGATAAGCAATGATAAAACCAAGGTACAGTAACAAAACAATAAACCCGAATCATGCACAAAAGGCCATACTTTATTCAAAATATACACTAGAGCCATGGGCCTTATATAATGACTTCTTATTATGATCATAAAGACTTAGTAAGTGTCAAATGAATGCCTTTAGTTGTAATGATGAAAACTCCATATTACAGTAATGGGCATTGGACAGTGCCCTTTTCTTATGATCTCAAATGAGTTTGTGAAATTACAGACACATATCATTTTGTGGTTTACCAAAGCGTGACGCCGTCAAATTCAATTTCAAAAGTAAAAGTGTAAGCAAGTAAGCAGGCATTTCATTGGTCAAACAATGATTCTGAGACATGAAATGTCAGCGTACATGAGCATGCGTGTCTCGTTTATGGCCGTTATAGGATTTGAATTTGTCATTTTAAATAAAGGTTCGTAATATTTTTTTAGGGTATTATTGATAACATTCTATTAGATCACCAGAGCATATAACTTATGAACTCTCGTTTTAAACATCTTTTATATAAATGTTAGCACGACATTCTATCTCATATTAATATGAAATTGACTATACCCGTTGTCAAACCCTTTATAAAAGGCGCAACGACAGGTGGTCGGAACAAACTTTACAAGTTATGTTTTGTTCAACAAAAGCAGCTCATGAAGGATTTAGTTATATTATATATGGACTAGAATTAGGGCAACAAGTCGGGAAAGTGGGAAAGCATTATCTACTAATAGAGAAAGATTTTCTTTAACACTTAACTAAAAGTTTATACACAGACGAATATCAATTTATCGTTATATGTAACTCGTAAAAAGAGATTGCGTTCGTAGCCGTTGATTGACGCATTATCACTGATGAAACGTTATATAGCTTTTATTCTGGATTTCATTGATAAAATAGAAAATAGTTTTTCATCAAGAAAACAAGATGGATGACGTTTTAAGTAATTCGCATTTGATTATAATTTATGATTATATATCAAAGATATTAAAATATCGAACATTTAAATAATCGTATAAATATCCGACAGTAACACAAAATAGAAAATACGATACATTTAGTTATTTCTGGACATTTGCTACAGTATTCATATCAAATCACTTAGGATGGACAAAATTGTTTCATAGAATTTAATTTATTCTGCGATTGCGTGATCTTTCAATATGATAAAGAAACCTTTTTATTCGCCGATCGCTGTTTAAAACTGAGATTTGCTTGTTTCAACGGCTGGTTATTCATAATAAAAATAAGCAATGCATTAGTTTTGTTTTCATGTTTCAACGGCTGGTTATACATAATGAAGGTTAGCAAGACCTTTATTCTGCTCTCATGTCGCTTTCATCGTTTCAAGTAACTGTATTTTTCTCCGTTACCTACACCTATTTAAATTTAAATGAAAAAGGTATCAAATATGATAAATGGATTGAATATATTTTCTTTTGTTTTGTGACCAAGAATTTTGTAAAAACATAAACAAGAGGAATTGATTTTTCAGTCTTAAATCTGACAGCCTTTTAAAAGAAATATTCAACTTTACTGTAGTTAACGCGAAACCTATAATTTCTCTTAAAATGTTTATTTTTATTATATTCTTAGACCGATCAAAGTGTAAAGACATTTTATCAACAACTTTGAGTCACGCAACACATTGAAACAGTCCAGTCTGTTTATAAAAGCAATAAGGTACGATAAGTAAAACATTTAACTTAAGTAAATTGCATGAGAGCAAACAACAAAATTAATTCAATAAATATGTAAACGACACATAAAAATATTGACTTGAAAATGTAGAAATGAATCATATTGGTATCATTTGTTTTCTCTCAAAGGGGTGTACATAATATCAGTTGTTTACTAAAAATAGTATTATTTTAATATTATATAAAACTCTTTAAAGTTATATGCTTCAAAAATCATAATGTTGCTTTGTTTAGTTAAGCAGAGCTCTTGTTAGCATATTTTCAGTAGCAAAGCTGTGTTATAATTTTCAAATTCAATTTTGCATTAAATTGTTCCAAATCTGACGACATGATTTTATTCTGGAAGTAAGATCAAAATAAGTGCAATATCCGATTTAATACAAAGTTATTTTTCCACTTCGTAAAGATATGTCAATACTTTTGAAAAAAAATAAGCAGAGAATGATATTAATTTTTTAAGTGTAAAAGTGTATTTTTATAATTGTACAATTCATTTATCATGAAATTGATTATATATCAAAGCGTATTCGACAACAGAATTAATTCTGTTAATATGTTAATGGAAACCACTCTTATTTATTACAATACCTGAACAATAAATCTTACATTTTCATCAATGACTTGAAAAGTTTTTCTCAATGATCGGACAAACTTGAAATCGTAAAAAAATATATAACCTCTTTTCTACAAGAAAACTAGATGAAATGTGTTAGTGTAAATCTTTTGGGTTTGAAATAAAATGTGCTGAATTTAACATGATGTAAAACGGTTTCTTCTTGCCTGGATGACCAGAAAACGATCCTCAGCCTCAGTAGTCACCCTTGCTCTGCCAC